>NC_056741.1:355434150-355486650 GCF_019279795.1 Protopterus annectens
AGGTTATGTATCTAGCACTATCATTCATAAGACTGTGCGGGTAGGGGCTGTGCTCAGCCCTTGATCAGCTGCCCCATGTATAGGACTATGACTCTGTGTGCACTACCAGCATGGGAGGCCAGACATGCATATGAGATAGCAGACACACATGCTAGTGATTGCTAGGTTAGACTAACACAGGCTGACCTGTGTCAGGAATACTTACCCCAAACATGTCATACAAAGTACCAGGCATACCCTCATCAACTGCATGAAGGGTGAGTGGATGGGATAGAAACGGCAGGGGCAACAGGTGCTGATAGCTAAATCTGTTGCAATTAAAGTAATGGCTAAGCTTGTGAAGGATATAGTGCCAGAACTCAAGTAACCTCCTCTGTATGTGGGAGCCTGCGGTCCTACAAAACACCCAGGTGACATGTATGAAGGCTAGGTGGCTGTGTCAGGAGTATGTATGCAAGGTCACACTGTCGGCCACAATTGCACCTCACACACTGTTGCATATAAACACACCTGGTAAACATGTACATATACAGTTGCACCTTGGCTAAGAAAAGGTCACTGTGTTTCCACTCCACCTTACTCATCATTGCTACTGTCAGCAGGCCCACAGCTTGCATACATACAGACACCTGGAACACAACCCAGAATACAGCATGTGACACTACAGTCAGTCAGCAGTACTAAGAGCAATAGTGCATCATGGCTAACAAGGTACATACACCTCAATGTGCACCCATAACTACTGCCTGCAGACAGCATGTTACATGGCATGACATTGCTACACTGTACTATAGTCCCCCTGTGCATCAGACCCATATGAGCATGTCTGTGCATTGATGGTATGGATAACAGAGTTGTGGCACAAGTATCATCACATGCACAGGGCATGGTATTGGATTGCCAGAGGCCTAGGCTGGGCCATATGGCTGATATCATATGTGTGTGTGTGTGTGTGTGTGTGTGTGTGTGTGTGTGTGTGTGTGTGTGTGTGTCTGGAGGGTTGGTGTTCAACTGGGCCATACAGAGGAGCTGTGCATGTCTGGTGGTGACCGGCCTGTGATAGGGATGTGTGAGTGTTTGTCTGCATGGCATCATGCCATGTGGATGCCCGACACAGGGCTTTGTTGGACAGCCATAGACTGTACATGGCAGGATGTATGGTTCACCCTCTCCCGGCAGGGATGCGGGAACTGGTTCTGCCAGGAGCATCACTGGCACCATCAGGCCCAAGGACAGATGCAGTACTACTCTCCGATGTTGACTGCTGTCTGCTGGATCTGCATCCCTGATGGGACTGGCCAGGAGAATGTGCCTATGGCCTGCTCCAGTGTGGTGTGGAGAGCACCCTCCCTTCAGTGCTGCTGTTGGTACTGTGACTATGGGACTGTGAATGTGCATGGCCACGTGGGCTCTCAGCTGATCATGTTGCTGACCTATGTCCACCTGGCCGATGCCCTACTGCCACCACATGCTGAAGCACAGATACTGCACAATCGAGCAGTGACAATGTCTCAGCCCACTGTCTATCCACAACATTGGCAAGATGATGTATGGCATTAGAAATGCTGTGGAGGTCATCACACATGGCAAGAAGTGCTGCATTCATGACCCTGAGCATCTGTCTGGTGTTGCGGTCAGTACGCAGCTGTGCCTCCATGACAGACCGTAACATGTGACTGGTGATACCTGCTGTGGCACTTGCAACAGGGGCTTGATAGGCAGCAGTCCTCCATCAAGCACCCCTGTCCATCTCCCTGTGTGTGACCTCACCTGCTTTCTGGCAATGGCTGGTGTCTACACTCACACTCGCCATAGTCAACACACTAGCCTGTTCCATGCCATCACCTTCAACCTGTCCATTATCTGTGGCTGCTGGGGACTGGGTATGTATGGGCATACTGACTGTGTGCAGGGACATGTTGGGTGAAAGTGGGATACCAAACAATGGCACAGTTTCAGGCACCAACATCCCCACCTGTGCCTCACTATGACCACCATCATCATGGGCGTCCACTAAGACACTGACATCAGATTGTGAGGGGGAGAGACACCAACCCCAGTGTTCACCTGTGAGGGGAAGACAACATATTTAAATTAATACCTTGCAGTATTATGTTTGCTGATACACACAAACACACACACAGTCCTGATACAGTCTGGCACAGCGTTAACACCTATGGGCCCATCAGGGCAGACCTTACGGTAGTTCTGCCTGCCACAATTTATCTCTTTCACAGCTACTGTAAGGCCCACAACAAAGGGTGACAAATCCTACTGTGTGATGGGCCTAGTAGCAGAATGGTAATTGCGATCAAGACCAAGGCTATTGGAGTGAGCTATATAGTGTCACCAAGTGCATATGCATGCACTGTAAGAGCTGGCTCAGTGCTATACAGACCACACACAATGACAAGGTGTAATGATATGTGGTGATAACTGAAGGAACAAGACTATGCACTATCACTGCATTACCTACACTGTTCAGACTCACAGGGATTAATTTCAGACAACATTGCAGGACAGTTTGCAATACATACAGCAAACATGTAAAGTACTAGGTGCATAGCCTCAGAAAATGATACCAGGCTATTGGTCCTAATGCCCTCATAAGCCTGGCCCAGACTTTTGCCCATGTCCCTTCAAAGCCAGCACCTGTTTCCTCTGTCAGCTGGACACACATGGGATCCCAGGGGTGTCTCATCCATTTCCCATGCAGTTGTCTGACTTCTTCTTCAAGAGGGCTGTACACGTACTCTGCTAGACATGGGGAGGGAGTGTATTTCACACACAGTGTATTGTGTGGGACACATGCCTTTTGTGGAAGGTTGGGCACCGGGCTGGCAACGTGACATCATAAAACTCCACTGCCAATCATGAGCAAGCAGGTGATCCACTGTGGTGACCCCTAACTGGGAAAAGCCGAAAGGAGAAGAGGAAGTATTGTGTGGGACACTACACTATCCCACCAAGTACTATACATGTCACAGACCAGGTGAGGGCCTTGCGTGCATGTTGCGTCAGTGGGGATTGTCTTACAGATATGCAGACACACAGTCAAGGCTGGTTTGGAAATGGCCTTTTATGCCAAAGACAGGGCACCTGTGATCAGTCTGTATGAGACTGAGTACAGGGACAGGGCTTTCAGTCTATCTGTATAGGATAGGTGTTGCAGACCCTGGATTTGCCTGGTCAGGAAACTCTGTGGTCTCTGCAACTGCTGCATTTGCTTGGCAAGGTACATGTGAAAGGGGCCATTGTACGTGGTAATGCATCTGATAAGGGTGGAGTACAGGGATGTTGTGGCCTCCTGGTTCCTGAATAACATACCTGTAATTGTGAGGTGGGCCATGTAGACAGCCTTCCATGCAATGGTGCCCACATGGTGGGAAACTGTCAGGTTGCTACCAACCTTGGTGCATAAGTGGTCTCACACATGATTGTATGCTCAGTACATTATTACTGTCATAATTAGTGTGGATGACATCTGCCACAGCAGGGAGAATGATGCATCTCCTGGCATTCAGTTTGTGGCAATGCTTCTTGCACCAGTCATTAATTTGGGTGAGGGCATCATGGAGGATGCTTACATCGGTAGGGGAATGTAATACAGTGGCCAGCTTGCAAGCATCTATAAACCTGGTCAGCCACAGACCACTGCTTTTGTCTTGTATCTCAGATACGTATATCTCAAACAGTAGAGGCCCCCAGACTGATCCTTGGGGTACACCGCTCTGGAAGACTCTACTACTAGAGATGGGTTCCATACTTTGACTGACTGGTTACTATCATTGAGACAGTTAGCTACCCATCTGGTAACATACAGGTTGATGCCTAACTGTGTAGGTGTATGTATCCTGGGTGCCTGGGGATTATTGTGAGAGAAATAGGCTAGGTGAAGATAGGCATTGTTCACCATCTTCCCCTCGTCCTTGTGTTTTCAGAGAAGTCAACCAGGTTTAACAGGCCTGATCTCCCTTTGGCAATACCCCACTGTGTGGGGTTAGGCATTTTGAGGTTGCCAATGTCCCTATTCATAATGTCCTTGATATTGCCTCACATGCCCTTGCAGAGCAGGCTAGTTAGGCTGATGTGCATATGACTGGCTGGGTCGGTGGATTGCTCCGCCTTTGTGTATAGGGATGACAGTGGCTGTCCTCTGTGCAGATGGGATGACACTGATGCTCTGGATTTGATTGACTACAGTGTGCAATGGATCTAAGAGCTCATGCCTGAGTTCATGTAGGATGCAGCCAGGGATGGTATCAGGCCTATGGAGACTTCTATGTGTTGCCTTTGAGAGGGCATTGTTGACCTGCTTCCTGAGGATGAGGGGAGGGGGCAGGTGCTGTGCATGCACATGTGTACCGATGGGGGGACAGGGGGGGGTGATGTTTACACTTCACATGTCTGCAGCAGGTTGCCTATATCTATGCCATATGTGTATGTGGTGTTATTGACCACCACTACAGAGCAGACTTGTGTGCTGCTTCTGGGATTGCAGACATATGTGTGAAAAGCCTAGTGATTAGCCTTGGTGGATGTGTCCAATTTGCACTCAAAGATAGCTTTAGGCTAATTCACCTGTGACCTTATTTGCTTGTGGAGACCAAGGTGACATTGCTTCCAATAAGGCACTCATTCCTTCTTGGCCCTGTCCAGCAATTATTTCCACCTATTATGGTATTTGTTTATTGCTGCTGTCCACCACAGATGTTTACACTACCTTGAGGGAGATGATGTTGTCCTGTCAGGTATTGCTGAGTCCATACAGCTATGTAGGTACTCACATAGTATTGTGGTGTGGGCTTGGACACCACTGCTAGTTCCAACTGATGGAACATTGGCTGTAAAGATATGTCTACCTGCTCTGAGGAGATTTATAGTCATTTGTGTAAAGTTTATTTTGTTTGACTCTGACAAGGGGGGAGGAGAGATGGTGACCTGAACAGTGATGGCTATGTGGTCAGATCATACCATGGAAGATGACACTGTAAGAGTGCTACAGTGGCTACTCATGTTGGTTAGGACCAGGTACAGGATATTTCCACCTGTCATACAAGTGTTGACCGGCTAATCCACTGCATTGCCATTCACAAAGCCACGGAATCTCTGTGCGTTAATGTTCAAGTGGCATAGGTCATGCACACTATGGTTGAGTAATTGAAGTCACCCAGGAGCAGTGTAGATGATTGAATCCTGACATATTCCACCAAGTCCCAATAGGTGGGGGGGTGTCCATAGTCATGGTTGGAGGCCTGTAGCTAGCTATGATTTGAGTAGGTGTTTTGTCAACTAACTGCACTCGGGATGTCTCCCATGCGTCATACTGTTTGGCCAGCCTGGAGGTGTGTATGTGTATAATAATGTTTAACACTCTACCTCCTGTGGCTTTGCAGCCCTCCATTTGGGGTCTAAATGTATGATGGGATGAGTAACCTACTGCAACACAAAGATCTGCCAAAAAGGACTCCAGGCCTCTTGTAGGAGAAAAATTCAACTGTTTTATTAAGTGCTTTTCGTCCCACGTAATTGCAGGACTTCTTCAGATAAAACAAGCTCAAGTCAATGTCTATTAAATTATTGAACAAGAAAGGGTATTGTATTGAAGGGACTTAGAGTCTGGCAATACTCCACTGGATTGCTAGAAAGATCAGCCTTCCATAAGGACTTAATTAAACTTTTTGACAGACATGGCTTGGAACTTTTAGACTTGATTTGCAAGCACTATCAGATACTTGCAAACAGTTTAGTACAGGAAGCTACTATGTTAGACAATTCTATTAAAGCCCACATTGACTTCCAACGATATCATTTTGATTATGACAGGACTTTAGTAGCATTGACCAGTATATTAATAAATTAAAAAATGTCAAATTAAAAAAGCTAAACAGGGATCGTCATGCCTACAGTGTGTGTGTGGCTTATCCAAACTATCTCCATCGCAAGTAGGCCAGTTACTTAAAAGTAGTGAGCCAGGAAGAGGCTCACATGGTAACAGATTACCGGTAGAATCATCTCCAGGAAGTCCCATTAGTGAAAAACAAATGGCGGGTGGTATAAGGAGTGAACGCATTGTACACAGCAGATCGTTGCAAGCCCATGGAAGTGATTCACAGTCTACCAACCAAACTGATATGTCTAGTTCTTTGGGTTCGGGAAATTTTCAAAATCATGCCTCGAGATACAATCTATGGCAAGGCATGACTTGTACAGGCAGCAACAACAACAACAGACGGAACAAGCGGGGTAGGTAAATGACCCACTTGTAGCTGACTGTAGTGTTTGCAAAATTATCTTGAACTCCAAAAAAGACTTTAAGATTTGATCCATGTCACTGCAGACAGGGCAAGAAGGAATGGCCATAGGTGCCAGACAGCAGCATGTGAGTCCAGCAGGTCTTGTTGTGACCTAGTGTTTATCTTCCTATTTCACATTCTTGCATCCCCACTTCTGCATTCCATTACAAGCTTACTTGATTGACATACCAGTTATAGTGCTGAAGAGTTTCCTCAGAATAATGCAAATGGTTAGGTTTGTGTAGTTGCAGTCTGTCTTTGTGTAGCTAGGTTCAGACCTGTGTTGCATAGGCAGCAGCTTGCTTTTTGTAGGTAATGTTCATGAGCAGATGATGGCCTGTGCACCAATCGGTGTCTCCCACTTGCTACTCGCATCCAGAGCAGCTGTGTTGTCTTTCCATTAGCCAATGCCATAGCAACATAGTGCTATAATTAAGTCCTTTGTGTGGGCCTTGCTCTTTTTCCTTGCCTGTGTGGGGGACATTATAGAGGTGTGGGAGCTACAGCTTCATAGACAGTAGGTGTCAATACCTCAAAGGACAAGACATGTGGAGACAGCCCAACAACATGGGGGGACACATTGTAAGTAATTGGGTACAGATTGTAAGTAAGTATTGCTGTTATACACATAGAGGATTGCTAGATTAACAGGGTTTGTCTGGACATGCATTTTCATCGTGACTTGATGTCTGACAGTGATATTTTATTTATTTTAAGTTTGATGACCGGGGAAGTCCACTGGGCCATAAAGAGCCCATTTTTAGTGGAGGCCCAGGGAGAAAAGCTCCAAATTATTGCAAGTTACATGTTACATGTTACAAAAGAGTAACAAAGATTTGTACAGAACAATTAAACATTTGCAGAAGAATAATATATTATGTAATAGGCACATAGTGAGTAAACATTTAAAACATATGGTTAAGCTGAGTATTTACAGAAAAGACATTTTTGTCAACAAGCTCTTAGTAAGTTAATATTTAAACAAATTGCTAGTAGCCTTTTACAGATTAGGTGAAGTATTTTACATGGAGAAAGTACCAGAATATTAGTTAATGGAGAGTATAGTACATTAGATAGTAGAGAGAAACTAAGTCCCAGGTAGGGGAGAGATTGTTTTAGGTTGAGATGAAGCAATAGCAGTGGTAATTGGTGATGATTTCAGTGCAGGGTAGAAAGAGAGGGGGTTAAGAGGGGTTTATGTTGGAGTGTGACATGGGCATTCCCATTTGGCTGATAGATGAGAGAATAGCTGAGATTTGAAATTTGTAAGGTTTGGTAGGTTGAGTAGGTAAGGGGAGAGAGAGTTCCACTGCTTTGCTAAGGAGTAGGACAGTAGTAGATGGCCAGGAGGTTATGCAGGTTTGTGGACCTGAAGGAGATTTTGGTTAGTGGATCTAAGTGGGCTGTATGTAGGGCTTTAAGGGTGTAGTGAGAGATGGGCAGTTTGCAGGTTTAAAGATGAGCTTGTGGGCAATGGTGAGTTGTAGGTAACTGAGGTAGTTGGGTAGTTCAAGCCAATTGAAGATGAGGAGAGAGTGGCAGTGTTGGGATGAGTTTTTTGAATTGGTTGCAAATTTGAAAATTTTCTGGGATGGAGAGATGAAAGATGTTAATTAATAGGTTAAAGAGTAGAGGGCCAAGAATGGAACCTTGAAGGGCACCTGTGGGTGTAGGTAGGAAGGGGGAGGTTGAAGTTTTCCATTGGACAGCTTGTTGGCGGTTGGACAGGTAGCTCGAAAACCAGGCTATGGTGGTGGGAAAGAGATGTAGGGTGGAGAGTTGGGATATGAGTAGGGTGTGGAAGTTGGTGACAAAGGCCTTTGATAGATTTAGGAATAGTGTAGATACATGTTTGCCTGAGTTGCGTTCAAGGTTGATGGTTTCCAGAAAGGAAAGAAGGGCAGTCATGGTTGACTGGCCAGGCCAGAAGCCTTGTTGGGTGGGTGAAAGGAGATTGTTTTAGGTTAGGTGTATCATGAGTTGTGCTTGGATGGTTTTCTCTAGAATTTTAGAAAGAGGGGAAAGGATGGCTATAGGCCTGAAGTGGCTTTGTCAGTCTCTGACATACCTCTCAACTGTCTAGATGTCCACAGACTGTGTAGAGGTTTGCCTGCTATGTTTGGTCTGTTCCTCAGACAATATCTTTGAGAAGTCAGTAAGATAATGTGAGGATTGCAGTCAGTAAATGTTGGCATCCATTAGTGTTTCAGACATTATATCCTTCTGGGATGTTATGTTACAACAAACCCTGTAACAGCAGCAACTGTTTCAGTTTGTAACATCATTATGTGAGATATGTCCCACTTTTTGGCCCCTGTCCCCCAAGTATGTCATGCTTTGTTCAGATGTCTTGCAGTACGAGGTTCAGAGATATGGTATATCATAATTTAGTGACTGCACTCCTGATATCATCCCAATGGCTTAGCAGACACCTGGAAGTGGTATGTGGCAGTGGCCATAAATATGGTCCCACACCCTGGACATTTTGTGGAAATCTGTACAGTTGAGAGTTATTTATGTCTGGCCATTGTTAACAGATTGCCAAGATTGTGTAGCAGTGTTGTGTGTAAATGTTTGTTGGGCTGCGTAGGGAGAGTAGCAGATGTGAGTGCCATAGATCCTTTTCTATCTGACTGTGCATGCTGCTACAGCGTTGGTTGAATGCGATAAACTTTGGGAGATATTTTTTAAGAGAGGATATCCAGATTTGTTGGTAGGTAAATTACTAATTGAAGTCCAGGAGAAGAGATTATCTGGTTTTTACAAACCAATTTTGGGAACTAAGGGTAGACCTGACTCTATGACAAATAGCCATAGGGAAGATCAGGATGTGAGTACTCTTGGTTGGTCCAGCCTGAGTACCCCATATAGTATCAATAGCCATGAAATTCTCAGTATTATCAACAAAAACTGGGAGTTAGTCAGTAATGACCCAGTGATGAGACAAAAATTTCAAGGACCACTCGTGTAGTCTTCAAATGAGGACAGAATTTAAAGAGCCTCTTGGAATTTAATAAGTTCATCGGTTCCAACAGGAAAGGAATATTTAAATGCTATATGTGCCATTACTGCCAGTATATGGGATATGGGACAACATTTTATTATTAGGGGGCATAAATATTGTTCTACATATAAATTAGATTGCCAATCTAAATCTGTAGTATATGTTGCCCAATGCCAACAATGTCCCATGTTTTACATTGGTAAAACTGTTAGAAGGCTCAGGGAATGGGTTTACCTACATTTGTATCAGATTAAAAGGCTTAAATGGGAGAGTGCCTTGGCTAGACATATTGTTGATTTCCCAGACCATAAATTTAAATTCAGAACAATAGATTCTATTGTGTCTGACAGTTGGGGGCAGATTCACTTTTCCTGGAGCGACTGGAATTACTTTGGCAAATACGTACTGGTGCATTTTACTTTCCAGGGCTTAATGAAGTATATTCTATTTTTTGTATTCTAAAATTACAAAGCTTATGAGATAGGCAATAACAATACCTTTGTTTTGATGATAACCTTTTAGTTTTGTGCAATGAATGATGGATTGTGTTTTAAGCAGGCATGTTGTAGTGATGCTTCTTATTCTTTATTTTTGTTAGTGATTTTACTGTCTGTATTTTACTTCACTTAGGTTATTGTATGCTAAGTGACTTATTTGGGTTTTAGGCTGATTTATACCCACATATTTGTTGCTTTTTCATTTCAGATTTTATTGGGTGTATGAATTTATTAAATAATTAATTTTATTGTGCATACATATATATGCTTTTTAATTATTGTGTACAATTTTGTAAAAGTTTGTATCTTTTTTATCAGGTTTATTTTGGCTACGGAATTTCGAATGTGTTTGGTGAGCATCAATTAGTGAACTTTAATTGATCAAGTTCACTGTTAACAAGATAGTCTTGTGTATTGGTGGTTGCAGGCACATGACCTTTCTTGTTCAATAATTTAATAGTCATTGACTTGAGCTTGTTTTATCTGAAGAAGTCCCACAATTACATGGGATGAAAAGCACTTAATAAAACAGTTGAATTTTTCTCCTATGTGACGCCTGGAGTCATTTTTGGCAGATCTTTGTGTTGCAGTAGTTTGTTCCTGTTCTTTGAGTTCTTCATGTCGGGATGAGTAACCTGGCAAGGTTAGTGTGCTCTCCACAGTTGCAAAGCAGGTGTCAGTGACTGCACAAATGTCGGCATACTACAGGACAAGGTACGCTTGCATTGACATGGGTTTCATGCTAAGACACCTAGCTCTTGTTAGAGCAAGACATCTGCACAAAGGCACACATCACTGGTGGGCAAAGGCCGGGAAATAGTGTTACTTTATGAATCTAGCTGAAACATACTTAGTTGCCAGCAAAGATGGTGTTGCATTCACAGGTCTACTCTGCAGGATATGACATCTGACAATCAAATGTATGCTATTATGTTATGACTTCCATCTTTAATGGGTTGCCAGTGATGTGCCAGATGATACACAATTGTATGAGGCATTGACTACAAATATGAGTCAGACATGTGGTCAGTCTGCAAAACTCTGGACAGTTGTCAGGTATAGGTTCAGTATATAACATACAGTTCAACACACACTTCTGAGCCTGTTGTTTACTATGCATATACCCTATATAAGTCTCTTACATTTGTAAGACAAGCATATGTATCATAGTAGCATTCACAGGTGACATATGAATATTTACAACATCTCAGGTAGCTGGCCAAGCAGTGTCACAGTCAGTATTGGACAATAGACACTCCAGTAGTAGTCATACATGAGCTGACCTTTTCTGGGGTGACTCAGGGGCCAGAGATGTGATCCATGTCACTGCAGACAGGGCAAGCAGGAATGGCCATAGATGCCAGACAGCAGCATGTGAGTCCAGCAGGTCTTGTTGTGACCTAGTGTTTATCTTCCTATTTCACATTCTTGCATCCCCACTTCTGCATTCCATTACAAGCTTACTTGATTGACATACCAGTTATAGTGCTGAAGAGTTTCCTCAGAATAATGCAAATGGTTAGGTTTGTGTAGTTGCAGTCTGTCTTTGTGAAGCTAGGTTCAGACCTGTGTTGCATAGGCAGCAGCTTGCTTTTTGTAGGTAATGTTCATGAGCAGATGATGGCCTGTGTACCAATCAGTGTCTCCCACTTGCTACTTGCATCCAGAGCAGCTGTGTTGTCTTTCCATTAGCCAATGCCATAGCAACATAGTGCTATAATTAAGTCCTTCATGTGGGCCTTGCTCCTTTTCCTTGCCTGTGTGGGGGACATTATGGAGGTGTGGGAGCTACAGCTTCATAGACAGTAGGTGTCAATATCTCAAAGGACAAGACATGTGGAGACAGCCCAACAACATGGGGGGGACACAGCTCCAGAATTGGGTACAGATTGTAAGTAAGTATTGCTGTTATACACATAGAGGATTGCTAGATTAACAGGGTTTGTCTGGACATGCATTTTCATCGTGACTTAATGTCTGACAGTAATATTTTATTTATTTTAAGTATGATGACCAGGGAAGTCCACTGGGCCATAAAGAGCCCATTTTTAGTGGAGGCCTGGGGAGAAAAGCTCCAAATTATTGCAAGTTACATGTTACAAAAGAGTAACAAAGATTTGTACAGAACAATTAAACATTTGCAGAAGAATAATACATTATGTAATAGGCACGTAGTGAGTAAACATTTAAAACATATGGTTAAGCTGAGTATTTACAGAAAAGACATTTTTGTCAACAAGCTCTTAGTAAGTTAACATTTAAACAAATTGCTAGTAGCCTTTTACAGATTAGGTGAAGTATTTTACATGGAGAAAGTACCAGAATATTAGTTAATGGAGAGTATAGTACATTAGATAGTAGAGAGAAACTAAGTCCCAGGTAGGGGAGAGATTGTTTTAGGTTGAGATGAAGCAATAGCAGTGGTAATTGGTGATGATTTCAGTACAGGGTAGAAAGAGAGGGGGTTAAGAGGGGTTTATGTTGGAGTGTGACATGGGCATTCCCATTTGGCTGATAGACCAGAGAATAGCTGAGATTTGAAATTCATAAGGTTTGGTAGGTTGAGTAGGTAAGGGGAGAGAGAGTTCCACTGCTTTGCTAAGGAGTAGGACAGTAGTAGATGGCCAGGAGGTCATGCAGGTTTGTGGACCTGAAGGAGATTTTGGTTAGTGGATCTAAGTGGGCTGTATATAGGGCTTTAAGGATGTAGTGAGAGATGGGCAGTTTGCAGGTTTAAAGATGAGCTTGTGGGCAATGGTGAGTTGTAGGTAACCGAGGTAGTTGGGTAGTTCAAGCCAATTGAAGATGAGGAGAGAGTGGCAGTGTTGGGATGAGTTTTTTGAATTGGTTGCAGATTTGAAGATCTTGTGGTAGCTGGATTTAAGTTTGGATTGTAAGCCAAGGTGTTTGTTTGTGAACACACAGAAACCTTGCCAAGGGAGGGGGAGGGGAAAGGGAAAGGTTGACAGTGGGTTTGTGAGTAAGGGAGGTGGTTGTGAAAGTTGTGTAGACTGGGGTGTTTTTTGATTGTGGTGTTTTTGATTGTGAGTGGTTAGTGTTTATCAATTTAGTTCTTCATCAAAGATGATGCTGAGAAGAGTGGGGTGGATTTCAAAAAAGGTGTTGTTTTGGCTTTGGCTCTGTATAGGTTTTAAAGGTGTGTTGTCAATAATTTTTTTGGCAGGAAAAAAGTCGTTGGTTTGGTTTGTTGCATTTAGAAGAGCTTTCTGTTGTGGATTGCCCAGGTTTTTGTTGTAGAGAAAGCCTAGTGGGTTTTTGGTTGAGGAGCTTGGAGGGGTGAGAAGAGTTTCTGGGATGGAGAGATGAAAGTTGTTAATTAATAGGTTAAAGAGTAGAGGGCCAAGAATGGAACCTTGAGGGGCACCTGTGGGTGTAGGTAGGAAGGGGGAGGTTGAAGTTTTCCATTGGAGAGCTTGTTGGCGGTTGGCAGGTAGCTCGAAAACCAGGCTATGGTGGTGGGAAAGAGATGTAGGGTGGAGAGTTGGGATATGAGTAGGGTGTGGAAGATGGTGACAAAGACCTTTGACAGATTTAGGAATAGTGTAGATACATGTTTGCCTGAGTTGCGTTCAAGGTTGATGGTTTCCAGAAAGGAAAGAAGGGCAGTCATGGTTGAGTGGCCAGGCCAGAAGCCTTGTTGGGTGGGTGAAAGGAGATTGTTTTGGGTTAGGTGTGTCATGAGTTGTGCTTGGATGGTTTTCTTTAGAATTTTAGAAAGAGGGGAAAGGATGGCTATAGGCCTGAAGTGGCTTTGTCAGTCTCTGACATACCTCTCAACTATCTAGATGTCCACAGACTGTGTAGAGGTGTGCCTGCTATGTTTGGTCTGTTCCTCAGACAATTTCTTTGAGAAGTCAGTAAGATAATGTGAGGATTGCAGTCAGTAAATGTTGGCATCCATTAGTGTTTCAGACATTATATCCTTCTGGGATGTTATGTTACAACAAACTCTGTAACAGCAGCAACTGTTTCAGTTTGTAACATCATTATGTGAGCTATGTCCCACTTTTTGGCCCCCTGTCCCCCAACTATGTCATGCTTTGTTCAGATGTCTTGCAGTAAGAGGTTCAGAGATATGGTATATCATAATTTAGTGACTGCACTCCTGATATCATCCCAGTGACTTAGCAGACACCTGGAAGTGGTATGCGGCAGTGTCCATAAATATGGTCCCACACCCTGGACATTTTGTGGAAATCTGTACAGTTGAGAGTTATTTATGTCTGGCCATTGTTAACAGATTGCCAAGATTGTGTAGCAGTGTTGTGTGTAAATGTTTGTTGGGCTGAGTAGGGAGAGTAGCAGATGTGAGTGCCATAGATCCTTTTCTATCTGACTGTGCATGCTGCTACAGTTGCTGGTGGTCTATCAGGTGTATTTGTTTGTATGGGCAGACTGAGAAATGTCCTGTAACACATCAGGATTCCTGGTAGACTATGGGTTGGGCCAGTATATGTTGGTGTAGTGTGTGACTGGCTATCAGGATATGTTTGTACAAACAGTCATTCTACTCTAGAGTTTATTTGGGGTACTAGTATGTTGCTGTGAATGTGGTGCAAATGGTTGTGGGTGGACAATTTCTCACCAATGTCTGATTTTCCCTACAATTCCATCTCTGTAGTGCATGATATATTTGGAAATACATGGGTAATCTCCAGAGCTGATTTCGCATAGTGCTGTGTTGGTCTTACTGAGGTTCAGAAGGTGCTGTGTGAAATATTTGGCAGCACTCAGTGTTTTTTTTCTTCTGTTACATTACTACAGTCATACCTCTCCACTGTCCAGATGTCTAGACACTGTCCATATGCGTGGCTCATATGTTTAATCTTTTCCCCATAACAGTTGTGGGTTTCTGACAAATCACTGGGATGATGCGAGCATTGACATCAGTAAATTATGACAATTATTTGTGTTTCAGACATGGAATCTATCAGAAAATGTATTTTTAAATCAAATCATGCTACTCTAGCAAATGTCTACGCATATAACAGCCATATTTCAAATATGTCTCTATTGTTTGCCCTTTATCCCCCCACTTTGTCAGGCTTTTTGCAGATGTTTTTCAGTAAGAGGTTGGTTATATGTGTGTGTGTGTGTGTGTGTGTATATATATATATATATATATATATATATATATATATATATATATATATATATATATATATATATATATATACACACACGCACACGCACACACACACACACATATATATATATATATATATATATATATATATATATATATATATATATATATATATATATATATATATATATATATATATATATATGGTTTACCATCATAACATTGAATGACAAAATGTCTAATTATCATTTGGTCGAAAAATTAGATCCCAACCCCAAACATTGAATTGACAAAATGTCTACAATCATTACATTGAAAAAGCAATGAGATCAACGTTACTATTTTTCAGAGGGGGCTATGCTGCCCTGCACCTCCCACCCCCACCCCCCTACTTAAATATTGCAACTCCAAGATTGCACTACAGTGCAGAAATGGGCAAATTCGATAATTTCAACATTGTGAGTTTAGAATTTCAACATTTTGAGCATTCAATATAGTGTGTTCAACCAATTCAGTTTCAACCATTTGTCATTCAATATTATGATGGTAAACCATATATATATATTTGTATTTATATATACATATATATGTATAACAGAGTACTACGGATAAATATTCTTCCCTTATGTTAAATGACTGTAGTGCATGATATGTTTGTAAAAACATTACACATTCCTACAGCACAGATGGTGTAGAGGTACTTTGCTGTGATTGTAATGCACAGGATCCTGGGTTCAAGTCTTGGTAGTGATGACTTTATTTCATTCATGTTAAATGGCCATAATGCATATGTTTGTAAAAGCATTGAAAAATTATACAGCTCTGATGGTGTTGTGGTACATTGCTGTGATTATAGAGCACACCATCCCAGGTTCAAGACTTGGCAGCGCTGATTTTTTTTTTGCTGGCCAAAGCAAGGGCTGATGGAGACAGAGTGATTAAAGCACTTTTAAGCAGTTGTAAGTGGGTTAGCATAGTTTTGCATGAAGCAAGTGATGCTAACAGATGCTTAAGTTCTCTTAGCTTCACATAGTACCACTTACTTCTGCTTACACCTGCACCAATTATAATTAAAGAAAAGAAAAAATGGTGCTAGTAAAGTTGTGAAATGAAGGCAAGCAGGGTGTAAACATTAGCAAAAGCAGCTAAGGGTGTGCAGGATGGATGTAGGAAAGGACCATCGCTCTACATTTTTTCTGCAGCAACAGCTGTGAATAATGTATAGAATTTGGAATTTACAGCGTCACACCCCAAGGGGGGGGGGGTGTTGGCAACAGACATTTGTAGCATACTTTGTTGTAGATTGATTCATTTCACTGTATATGGGGGCGAAATGTAGAGCTATGCATGGACAATGATTCTTTTGTGGGACAGATGCCCTTTTTTGTTGTAGATGAGAGTGGGATATTGGGGAAGGGTTGTAGGTATGTTTAGGGAGGTAGGTTGGGTAGTATAGGTAGCATTTGCAGGCAGACAACACAGCAGACAGGGGAGGTTATGACACATGAATGGGTAAACACCTCGGACGGGAAGGGTGGTTGGGAATCAGAGGACCATGAGCTCCCAAATGGATACAGTGGGACTGAGGTCCCCACCCATGGGCAGTCACCACTGCACCTTCACAGCCCCGAAGGTGGCTGTGCTGGGGGCTGGACAAGAGGGGCAGCCTGGCCTTCAAGATGCATCAGGTGGCCCTCCATCTGGTGCAGCTGCCCACCCAACTCAGAGAAGATGATGCTGTGCACCATACCCTGGAACATTCTGCGGGTGACGGGTTCATCTCCTTGTCCATGCCTGGGGGGATGGGCCCCATTGCCTGAGGCGGTTCCACCCGAAGGTGCTGCAGGACCTGCAGAGGAGGATGTTCCAGGTTGGGTCCCAGCTGTGCTGGGGTCCAGTGCCACAACCAGGTGGATCCGCCATGATCTGCCTTCCCAAACGTGCATTTGGTGTTGTGGTTTTCCCAGATATATTGGTTAGTCATGAGCAACACATTTCAAAATTAGTTATAACAGCATGTGTGGGTGTTCCCATTAACCCAAACCAACAGATTTGAAACAGTTGGATAGCAAACAGAACACATGCATAAATGGGACAACAGTAAAGCATTTTAACAGCATGCAAGTTACATTGACAGCAACAGGCCACCAATAATGGTATTCTAACAAGGTATGTTAATATGCAACCAATGAAATATATGAACAATAATAGAACATATGTCCCAACAATAGTTTCTGAGAACAACATACCTGTAGTATATGAATAATAGTTATTGATGCAGATGATGGATGGGGGGAGAGAACAAAGTCCATTAACAACTGTATTGGGTTCTATTTTTCACAACAGTATTGCTCAATACTCTACAGGTCTGCCCTCACTTTACATCTACCTATGGCCTATAGTGTCTGTGGCACATACATACCTGTTAGACTTTCAAACTGTAATGGTATGGGGCAGACTGGATGAACTGTGGCTACTTTACTGGAGGGGACTTGTACATGTCAGGGTTACATACTTGACAAAGAAGGGGTACCCTGAAGGGCCTCGCTGAGACAGATGCCTGGTGTCAGAGCCATGGCCTCAAGCTCAATGCCAAAATGTGCAGTGTCATCCCCTTTGATAAAAACTCTGTACCCATGAACTACCACATAGGCAGCAATCTACATGATAAGAGACCTTGGGACCCAGGTGGACAGTAGTCTCTCCTTTGATAGTCACTTCGCGACAGTAGTCAGGAAGTCCTTCTATGTGGCACACCTCATTATTAAAGGGTTCTCATCCGGGAAAAAAGAGGTCATTGTTCCCCTCTACTAGACCCTCATTAGACCTATTATAGAGTACAATGCCCCCTTTTGGAATGTACCTCACAAGACATCTTCAGCAGCTGGAAAGGCCACAGAAGTACCTCACAAAGAGGATTACTGGCCATAAACAAATGTCCTACACTGACTGCCTCAAAAAACTCCAGCTTTACTCCACAGCATATTGCCTACTCTGAGGTGATCTCTGCCTAACATATAAATCTATGTCAAACTCAGAGCCGTTGGACATGCTACACCTAAAGAAATCCCAATCCCTCCAAGCTACACGCTCTAGGGACCTAAACCTTGTCACCACAATAAACAGGACATGCTGGAGGGATAGATTCCTGTCCCAGAGACTTCTCATACTCTGGAACAGGCTACCCATCTATGTCAAGCAAAGTTCTTCATTTGCACTCTTCAAGAAAAATCTTGATGAGAGGATGGGAAATAGGAAATACACCCCAGGGATCACTTCTGTGTTCGACAGTGGCACAGGAAAATAACTCTCTTGGGTGGCGTAAGCCAGGGAATGTTGGCTAGGCTTACGTAGGCCCTTGGTCTGATAGCCTAGTACCTACCTATGAACCTATGAACCAATGTTGTGTGAGTCTGCTACTAGCATAGTTCACCCGGACTCCTATCTGTGTCCAACGTGATTGGTAGCAGTGACCACTAGCCATGAGAGTATGACACTTGAGAGACATGTATCGGGAAGAGGGCATAGTGTATGTACCTATCCTGCTGTCCTTTGCAGGCGTGGGGTTGGACAGTGGGACAGTTGTACACAATGTATTGTTATACCCTTCAAACAGCTACTACATACATTTCATTACCTGTAAGAGCTGTGGAGAAAATATCTGTTACCACTATCTGACTGTTTCTACAAATATTCAAGATTTCTTGAGTGTATGTATATATATATATATATATATATATATATATATATATATATATACACACACACATATCTCAGTACTACTCCCTAGATTCGAACAGTGTCTGGGTGTGCTAAAATAAAATACAAGGCTGTTTCTCATCACTCTGAGCTACTGGGGAACTGCTGTCTCTTGTTTGACTGTTTTCTGCCTAATAAACTTTGAGTTAGACAGTCTGACCTTGTAATCCTGAGATTCATGCATGACAGATAATGAACTGTGTAGTAATCCTTTGAAATTATATGATCTAGAAAGAAATTGTTAACACAAGGCACTGCAGAAGGGGACACACTATAATACATTTCACATTAGTATTCGGGGTTCGGATCTTAGTACATAACATATGTCATATTTAATGTATATCTTGATTTACAGCTCTGCAATCTACTGTTTTGCATACTACCTGATTCTCAAAACAACCTCTGTTAATTCATGCTGTCAAAGCCATATTTTCTCTGCAGAACCTGTACACATTCTATTTCTACAACAACATAGCAGAATAAACACAACAGTTGTTGGTTTAGGTTTTTATTGTACTTATATGACACAGTGCTCTACTACTACATATGCTGTAGATGACTATTAGTCTGGCAAAAGTTTTCTTTAACAGTTAGACACAGAACAATTTACTCCTTCTTACTTATTTCACTATATACTAAAAGGTAGATCTGCAGACAGCAGCCTGTTGGTGTAGCCTTGTCAGTCTGTCTGTATGGGCCTCAGCATTGCTAGCCCTCTCCACTGCAGCTCTAGGGGAAGAAAACAAACATTATGCATGCCTGCCTATCACATATTCAGGCTAGAATTTGGTACAGCTATAGCTGGGATACTTACAAACTGCTAGAGCATGGTTGTCCCGAGCATCTTGGATCCATTGGGCCAAGAGTGCTCCCTTCCTCTGCTTTAGGTCAGCATAGTGACGCCATACCTGCTCATCAGTTTGGAGGATGCCAGTGGCACTGGTGAGATCATGTGCCAGATGGTCCCAGGCCTGCGCTAATACTATGAGCCCTGGTACTGGCCCTGCAGTAGTCTGTCATCATGATTTGCTTCAAGGAGCCCAGTCATGACTCTGAACTCCAAAATGTCCCAGCACTGTGCCCAAAAGCATGAGCCCTCACCAACTCCTGACCTAGTTCCTACTCAGAGCATGCTACAACAGATTCTGGCTGTATTCCCACCTGCGCCATTCAAATAAGGCTATATTCCTGCCCTTTGCCATCATTGGACCATTTTAAAAATTCTAAGCTCAGCTAAGCAGTGGACAAATTCACGAAGCTGGGTTAAACAGTGCTTAAAGAGATAATTGCTGAGCATTGCTTAACAGTGCGCATATCTGCTTAGCTGGGCTGACTGCTGCTTAGCATTTATGTCTAAGCAATGCTAAAACCAGCTAGGCATAGCTGAGTACTTCTAACCACTGCTCACTTTTCATTTTTAGAAAAATATCAGAATAATGACCTAATAAGCATTGCTGAAATATTAGTAAGTGTGTATGATTTACTTTACATGAAATCCCTCTATGTGCTTTCATTACATTACTGTGGGTGTGACTATACTGTATGGGACACTTGTGCATACATGGGTGATTCCACATGTTATATGCACTCACACTTCCATTTTAGACCAGCTACACAACCCTGGTTGACAAATATCAATTACTACATAATTAAAATAAATATAATAACTTTAACACTGCTTTCCCATGTAAAAATAAAGTGCCTGTTTTGGTAATTGAACTGTAAACAGCTGGATGCAAAGCCAGAACTATAACCACTACACTACCTCGGCATTAGGATTTTAGCTGTATATTTTTATTTAGCTCCTAAGGGATGTTTAAGCAATGCTGAGCAGAGGGCCATAACATACACATCCACCCAGCTACACTTAAACATACCTTAGAATGGAAAAAGAAAATAATAAACCCACTTTATTTGCATGTATCTGTACTCCTTGTCAGTCACAGTAAGGGAAATTGTAAGGGGACACATAGGGACAGATTTTAATTATTGCTCTTACAAACTTAGAAAGTGTGACTGTGGTTTTCTAGCAAATCATTGGAAAATCACTCAGGGTTTAAGTCAGAACATAATGACAGGCATTTGGGTTTCAGACTTCATAACCTTCTTGAAATCCGTGCTAGTGCAAACCTTTTATTCTATCAACTTTCCAAGTTTGCAAGTGCAATATTTAAAAATGTGCCCCTATTTTTGGGCCTTTATCCCTCCATTATTTATGGCTTTGTACACCTTTCTTGCTCTAGGAGGTTGAGAGCTATGTGAGGCAGGCATCTTGGCATTCTGCAGAAACCTGTACAGTTGAGGGGTATTGTCATATGGCACTTTGATAATGCAGGGGGTGTGCGACAGGTATTGCTTCCTACTGGAATTGTTGCTTTCAGTGTCTGTGGACACTGAAAGAACTTGTAAAGTGCCATACAGCACTTTGACAATGCAGGGGGTGTGTGGCAGCACCTGTCACACACCCCCTGCATTGCTTCCTGTTGGGACAGGTGCTATCAGTGTCCGTGAACACTGAAAGCACTTGCAAAGTGCTGTATGGCACTTTGACAATGCAGGGGGTGTATGACAATACCTGTCACACACACCCTGCATAGCTTCCTATCTGTACTTCCTGCTTTCAGTGTCAGTGAACACTAAATGTGCTTTGAAATTGCCATAGGGCACTTTGACAAAGTAGGGTGTGTGTGACAGAACATGTCACACACCTCCTGCATTGATTTCTTGCTCCCCTATCTATTTCAGTTTCCATGGACACTGTTTTGCTAATTTTATTTGATTTCAGTGTCCACAGACACTGAAATGCTTTTAAAAAGAGTCATATGGCACTTTCTGAGTGTGGGGGGCATGTTAGATGTGCGTGCACTACTTAAACACACCCCCTACACTCAGTAGTATCCATGTCCATTTAGCCTTAGCAGTAGCACGCCTTCATGAATATGCAAGGCATGCTGCTGTTAAAGCTAAGGGGAAACAGACACGGTTCACTCCATGCAGGAATAGCTCTATTCCTGCATGGAGTTTATTGAATCCCGGGGACATAGAATGTAAATAGAAGTAAGTTTTGGGAAGCAAAGAATCATACACATTGCATATTAGTGAAAAACAGAAAATAGTATTTGGAATGCCTATCACAGCAGCTGCTCCAAGGCTTCTGATGTTTACATCAGCACACTGCTTGGAGAGCTCAGTGTGCTATGAGGGTGATTTGAAATAAAAACTAATAAATTTGCCTTGCTTGATAGCAGCTTACTGAGGTATGGAGTAGATGCAGTGGTACTGAAGCATTCTTGTTTCACTACACACAGCTAAGATACTTTGCATCAGTTAGATACAGCTAATACATGTTCATAGGTTCATAGGTTCATAGGTACTTATTAATACTTATTTCAGCAATCATCGATTAAGTTACATAACACCTAAGCAATATGCTACTAATTCAGCACCATATTTAATGGTGTATTCATCATTTAAAACAGTTGCTCATACTCAAGTCAGCAACAGTCTCAATGCCAGATCTTAAGGTCAGCAGTTAAGCCATGTGTGAGTGAGACATTCAATAACAACTGCAGAGTAGTAACATACACATATATCTAACTATAGGAGCATTATTAACACTGCATCTTTAAAATCTAGCTTGTTTGGTGCACCATAATTGTTTTACTACACTGTTGTAAAACAGTATTTAGAAGGCAAGCAGACCATCATACCATTGGTAGATAGACAACATGGGAAGATTTACAGTTGTATGTGAATTGGGTGCAAGTGGCCAAAAGTAACCGTGTGTCTCTCTTGAACTCTCTGAAAATGGCACCCAAATGCTTATTACGAACTACCTTGAGGGGAGAGAAGGGAATGGAAGGGGAGGAGTTATGTTCTTCATCAGCTCACTCTCCTGGTTGGCAGAGCAGGGTTTAGGCACTTGCACCTGGAGAAGTGAAGCATGCACTTATGAACTAACAATCTGTGAGGTATTTGTTATAGTACTGCTTTCGAGTTACTCTGCCAAGTTTCTAACTAAAAGAATTATAGAAGTTACTTGTGCTATATTAATAGAGAGAGCAGAACGAGACCATTATTTTGTTAGGTCTGTCTCTGTGATGCCTACAGCACTGTAAGCGCATACAGGAGGGAGATTTACAACTATTCACTGTTGATGCTGTACTAGCAGAGTGTGTTGGTTGTCCATTTGACATGGATAGCACTTCAGTAAATTGACTCCAAACCCCTTAGGCACTACTCACACTTCAGCCCACATTAGTATTCAACTAGAACTATAGATCTACACTTTCCAACTGTCTCTGAAGCCAGCCTAGTTGAAATGGGCATCATGACCCAGTATAGTAAATGTCTCATGTTTACTGAAAACCATCTATTACATAAACAAACTGACACCAAGTATAACAGATGTAGTCATATAATGTTCATGGAGGCAAAACTTTCATACCACAACCACTACAAATAACAAGCAGGTTGTCAGTACCATACAACATCACACTAAACCAACCAATCACTGCTCAGAACAAATGTATAGACCTACATATGTTGAGGCTCTTAAATGCAACCTACCTAAACCCCAAAGACCTCCTAAATATAACCTAAGAAACAAGTACCCTTGGCAAACTCGCAATCATACAATGCAGGCAGCACCCATCATGAAACATATATCCAAGAGTCACATTTTCTGAAGTCAAAGGTCCATGAGACAAACCACTATACAATCCAATATCCCAGTTATAGGTGACTCTATAGAGATATACAGATGAACCACTCACCAGGCTGTGTAAGGAGATGATCATGGTCAGTTGCCTATCAGGCACCAGGATTTATTACACACAAGCACTCAAGTCACTGCGCCATAAGTACATATATGAGACAGTCACTGTACATGTGGGTGTAAATGACTTGTGACATAGCTCTCTGGACTACATGAAGAGGGATATGATGGAGCTATCAGAATATGCATCTGAGGCAGGTTTAAACCTAGCCTCGAGCAATATTCTGCCATCCACAAGAACATAATGCAATATAAACAAACAATTATTAACTTCAACAGTTGGCTTAGATTCTGGTGTCATTCAAAGTGGGTACAATACATATCAGCCATGAGAAAGGTGGTAGACAGTCCTAACTGTTTTGCCACAGATGCCCTGTGCCTCTCTCCTAAGACAACTTTATCTTGGCTAAAACATTGTCTAGTCCCTCACACCACCTTTTTTAAACAATGCTAGTCTTCTAAAGCTTCCAGCATAACTAAACAGAATCCAGAGAACATTAACATATTGCTGCTAAACACTAGGAGCCTTAACAAAAAACTTAACACATTAAGCCTTACTTACCCTGGAGAACACCAATATATGTATCATATCTCCTGCTTAACCAATATGGAGTCCCTATGAATTATGATAAAAACACCATTCTCCTAGGAGCCTTCAACTAACCATCACTAAAATGGGAGACTTATATGTCCTTAGAGATTAATGGACTGAATACCTACTGTCTATTTTTTTTAAAGTGGCAGAGGAGATTGGATTTAATCATGATGTCTACATAAGGAAACATGGAATGTTAACCAGGTGTTGGGGTATGTGTAGTATGTAGAATACTGTAATACTGAAATGGTATGAACTTTGCAGTGTCTGCGCACATGCACACTTTGTACATGACCCCCCAGCCCAGGGACAGGCAGGGGAGGAGCATGGTAGTGTTGACCACGGCTGGTAGCACATTAGCATGAGCATCTCTGAACTGCTGCTATAATGTAAAGAGCCTTGTTAGCATAACAACTGCACTATGGGGCCTGTTTTAGCACGATAAAAAAGTAGCCACTGTATTGCAGGAGACCACATTAGGATGAGTAACTTAGGAACTGGAGCACAATCCATAACTTGACTGACACATAGGCATTCTGACACAGAATGCGATAACTGGCAATGAACTCATGACAGCAGTCAGCACACCAGGGGCATTAAAACAACAGGAACAGATGCTGAGCAAAAGATTATGGGGTAACATAGCACAAAGGATTGATAGGTGACCATTCTTTGCCTCCCCTATCCTAACTCACCTCCAATCAAACCTTCTCTCCAAACTAGAACAAACTTACAATAACATGGCTAGATTTGCCAGTAACCATCCTTATAAATCCCATCACTGCCTTGGCCTGGAACAGCTTCAATGGCTAGAATTCCCCCAGCTCTTACTACTTGCCCAGCTGCAACTGACACACTCCCTACTCAACAAACTGCTAGCCTGACCATCACTTTCTACCTTAGTATCCCCTTAAACCTCAGCCTGGTCTCTTCTTAGTTCCGACCAGAACCTTATAGACATCTATAAATCCAACAAAACTTATGGTAAACTCCTCTATAACACTCTATGTCCCTTGTGTGGAATAGGATACCACCTCACATTTGTTGTATCACTAGTTCCAGCTGCTTTAAAACTGAAGTCAAGCACTACTTTCTCACCTCAAAAGCCTGCCCTTGCCTAAATTTTCCATAATCTGCATTTTCCTTTCTTTTTCTATTCACTACCTGTCTGCATCTAATAATTAAATGACTAATCTGCTCACTAG
This sequence comes from Protopterus annectens, assembly GCF_019279795.1. NCBI lineage: Eukaryota > Metazoa > Chordata > Ceratodontiformes > Protopteridae > Protopterus > Protopterus annectens. Next base: position 355,459,391 of record NC_056741.1, read on the forward strand.
ACAATACTACATTATGCTACTTGGGAAATATATGTCATTATTGTAAATACTTAAATGTACTAGTTGTATTTACTTCATTTTGTCATATTTGTATTACAGTTATTCATTTCACCTGATTACTGCATACATAGTTTTTGCTTATGTTGTATTGCTGGAGTGCTTTTCTTGGGTTTTGTATATTGCCTAATAACCTTATCTACTTCATACTCACTATATCTTCTTTCTAAAAATAGCTCAGGTAGCTCCATAGTGTGACTAATAAAGACTTGTTCCTTTACATTCAATCTAGAGGCTGTAAAACCCTGATTTTTACCACATTAGTAAATATATGTGAGGGATGCATACTATCCCAAAATAATAAATAATTACAATGACATGACTTCCTAAACAATTTAGTACCAATCCTGCCATACTCATCAATGCTAATGTTGAGTTAAAAATGTACACTTTCACCAGAAAAAGACAGCGAAAAATGCAAAAAAGTTGTACTAGAAATGATGTATTCCTCAAAGGCACCGAACTCAGATAGAGAGATTTTGGATAAGGCTATTAGTGAGGTTAAAAATTAAGAGGGAGTACTGCTAGACCATACTTTTCTGAGGCCTCTAGTGGTAATAATGAAGTTAATAGGATGAAGACAGCCAGGAAGCAGAACATGCCCTTATATTACTCAAGTGATGTCAGATCTTATAGACATGTGATTAAAAAATTCTGGCCCTTGCTAACTATGGATGCTGAGATTGGGAAACTGATAGATACTCACCTTAAGTTTTTATTTAAAAACATGAGAGTTTTGAAAATGCAGTTGTGCTATCCTAGGGACGCAGTTCTTATTTCACTAAATCCTGTGAGAAGTGTGTAGTCTGTAAATATATAGATAAAACAGGAAGCTGTTTACATCCAGATCAACACAGGAGATACAGGTTTAATGCCTCTGCCACTTGTGATACAACACGTTGTTTATTTAGCACATTGCTTACTTTGCCAAAAATTTTATGTTGGCAAAACAGATAGGAGTTTCAAAGACAGGATCAAAGAACATCTCTATCATATTAGCAAGTGTCGAAGCTTTAATGCACTAGCTAGACACATTAAGGACACCAGTTATGAGCATAGCTTTAAATTCATGGCTATTGGTAAACTATAGAGAGCATTAGAGGTGGGGATATCAGGAATTTAACAGAACAGCTTGAGGCCAAATGGATCATCAGGTTAAGGGGGTGATTCAGGTCATGGCATCAGTGAAAAAGTTCCTATTCAACCTATTCTAAAGGCAAGGCCCTTGTTTAAGTAACATTTAAATGTTTATTATGAGATAAAAAGTTTTTGTGATAGTGATTTTTATTATAGTGTAATTTTTATATATTTTCTCTGTTCTTATATCAGTGAATATATGATGTCTTTAAGTGTTTAGGTCATGTGATTTCTACAGGTGTAATTGGTTACACTGTTTAAAGTTACTGAATTGAGTTTAACATCACATCTGATGAAGCAGGAAACTGTGAAAGTGCTTATGTGATTTCTGTTAATAAACGAGAGATATTTCAGAGTCTGGAGCTTGTGGTCATCTTTGAGTCCTATTGTGTGTTGGATTTAATTTATTTGATTTTTATTTGGGGACTCGAATTCTGAAAGTTGTTGGTGTTTTTTTTACTTTATTAAATATTTAAAATTTGTCTCTGATTTTGAGTCTTTGTTCTCTCATTCTTTTTGGTTTTGTCTGTGTTCCTTGTGCAGACAGGTTGAGGTCATTTAGGTGATTCTCATGCTAGGGCAAGAGGGGTGGCTCATCCTGACAGAGAACAGAGGACAACCGCATGATAGATTGTTGTCCTGCTGTGTAGGCCAACAGTGGTGTACCCTATGCACACTGATCACAGGTTGTGAAATGGGGGATATGAAGCTTCCTGTCCATAGACTGCAGTATGTGCTCTTGGCACAATGTGACAGATGACAGGCAGTGGTGGCATCCTCAGTGATGCTGTCACTGTGCTCATTGATCAACAGCTATATACATCTTGTCGTGGGACTGATAGAAAGACACTGGTTGGAAAACTTCACTGCACCAGAGACAGAGGTACTACTCATACATGGTATTTGTATTGTTGAGACAAGCCTTTCTGGGACTAGGTGTGTTATGGAGTGGTACAGGGCATCATTGCTTTTAGTGGTCTTTTGGTGGTCATAACAGGACACTAGTCACTGATATGATACTGCATGCTAAAACCAAAGTACAGGATATTGCTAGCAACAGGTCCTCCACATAAAGTGGGCTTTCAACACAGGGACATCTCACAGATGTGGAAGAATTTTTGATAGAGCTATCTAGGGCAGATGAGAGAAATCTCATACCTGGCAGTAGCTTGGATGTGGGGGAAAGCCTGGTGACAAATACCTGGGTGTTTGTAGGAGATGCTAGTATTAGCATGTTCCATTACATCTGTACCTTGATCAACAGGTTGCCAGCAAAACATGTACGCATGTCTGTTTGTCAGGAGCTTTGGCTGTAACTAACAATCTGCACCAGAAGGTATGTATTTGCTCATATACTATGCAGATAACTGTCATGCAGCAGTCAGTGTGCTACATGATATCAACATAATATGCTCTGGAACTGCCACAGGTAAGTTATTATGATTTCACAGGTTCCATTGGAAGAAGGTCCAGTATAACAGGTTAGCACATGCACGATGCCAGTGGGCCACATGTGGCTGATGATGATGTCACCATGAACATAACACAGTTTTTATGACAGCACTGCCATCAGTGCTAATCTTAGAGGGCACACAAATGAGATAATGGTAAACCTCTATCATCACATGTTTAGCACTGTTTGTCCAGTCCATGTAAGCAACACCCAAGCTACACAGAAGTCACCACCACAGATGGCATCAGTGAGCCACTCTGCCTTCAAGATGAGATCACTAACTACTGGAGAAAGTCATCTAGGTGAACATCATTTCCATGACTCAAGGGTGTTCCATGGCCAAGATTTCACCCTTGGCATCAATCAGCAGATGTTTAAATCCATGAACCAGACACATATGGGCATTGTGTATGACATGCCAGATTTAGTGAGTGTGCCATATGACCTGCAGGAAGAGGTGCAACTACTGCATGGACAGTGGGACATCATGCAACGTATGCAGTGTAACATGGCATATAGGAACCTGAAGCAGAAATGATTGCTAAGGTCAGTAGTGGTCATGTTGATGTCCAGTGATACATCCATGAGGATATTTGCTAATGCCTTCCACGTTCTGCTAAAGACCATATGAGCAGTGCATGCCTGGCTTATGCAGATGCCACACACTGTTCCAGAGGCTGCGTCACTGCTACCTCTGTTCACAGCTGCCTCTATCCCAAGGAGTAGAAACTGCCATATTAATTAACAATGCATTTCCAACCTCACTGTGGTAATATCCTCATTGAGCCAATCAATCTGGGTCCTGCAGATCCACACCATCCCACTCCTCCACTGGCATATTGAGTGCAACACCTAACTGTTCATCGGGTCATTGGGGCCAACTGACTCCACATGGGGAGTCACAGTGGGATTCACATATCAAAGTGATATGCCATTCATTTGAAAGGGCATCTCCAGTCATGATACCACAAAGCCACATGGGTCACCTAGACAGCATTCACAATATCAAAGCTGCAGCCTCACACTAGAGGATATGAACTGTAACTGCCTCAACCTCCTAGTCACATATGTGACTACTACATAGCATTACATATAATGGTGACTGTGTTCTGCTCACCCTTTTGGCCTGTGTGAATATAATAGTGTCTGATGCATAGCTTTGCCAGTCTGCATAAGATGGATGTGTTAATACATGTATCAGTTTTATTCTGTCCTGGCTCATAGTTGTGGACAAGATGCCTTCTTTTCACCATTGTTGCTATCTCTTATGCCAGACTCTACCTTATATAGTGATCTACATCTGGTTCCTCAAATTACTCATCACCTGACTCCTCAACCACTGATGCCACAGGTCTGTCTGGCAGTAATATGTTATATGCCCATGTTATGATTGATTTCATAGAACCATGTTTTTTGACATGGAGCATACAATAAATATCATACTGCAGGCTTACTGTGCATTTTACAGTGCATTAACAGCTGTATCCAAGCAAAGGAATTGAGTCTTTGTAAGCCCAAACACATATTTGATGATATTCCATATCTGTGACAGTATGGTGTTGAAAACCATCTTTACCATGTTCTGGAGGCAGCAGAGAGGGTTTATCAGCCACAGTACCAAGGCTTATCCTGCATCACCTACAACATGTAACAGTGGACATTCATATGAGTGGCCTGCAGCCAACATTTATGGGAAAAGCATACTGAAAATTCTATGGCTATAAACGTGTGCATCTACCAACTAGATGACTTGGTGGAAAGTTATTCTACACAAAATGCCGGGATAGGTTACATGTGTGCCAGGTGTGCTAATCAGAAATTACCTGGCTGGTATATAGAGGTGCTTTTTATAATACTTGGTGCATGATACACACACACACACACACACACACACATATATATATATATATATATATATATATATATATGTATATGCAAGTATACATGTATTTGCATGTGTATATATAGATATGTCCAATGATGGACTAACATTGCATTTAGAACTGCTTCTTGACTTGTACCAACTACTTTCAGGGCAGGCTCCAGCTCCCTATGATCCTGATTTTGTTGTTAATTGTAAAGTGTGTGAGTGTGTGTGTGTGTGTGTGTGTGTGTGTGTGTGTGTGTGTGTGTGTGTGTGTGTGTGTGTGTGTGTGTGTGTGTGTGCGTGTGTGTGCACATGTGTGTGTGTGTGTGTGTGTGTGTGTGTGTGTGTGTGTGTGTGTGTGTGTGTGTATATACACACACACACAGACACACACACACACACACACACACACACACACACACACACACACACATATAAAGCTATATATATATATATATATATATATATATATATATATATATATATATATATATTTATTACTGGCTCCCTATGAAAGAGCATACAGATCTACTTCTCTTCAGCCTTGTCCACAACTCACATTTTAATGAATCCACTACCCATGAATCATACACTAATCATGCCATTAACATCTTACCTACTTTGCTCACATGCCAACAATGGGCAGGTACTTGCTTTACCTAGTTACTTTCTTTCAGCCACCTACATGCCTTTTCCATTCTTGCACCCAAACTATAGGACTCATTCCCAGCCAAAATCTGCCACAAACCAGGACATAGAAACTTCAGTGAACAACCACTTACTCGCTTAACAATGAAGGTTGCCAGGACATGTTTCAGTCATCCTCCTATTATGTGATTTCCTCCAGCCAAGCTCCTATCTTCAACTCATCATTTGCTCACGTCTTATTGAGCTTCTGATATCTGTTATCGAACAGAACCCCACAAAAGCCCTTCTCCTTTTCTTCATCTTCTCCCACCAGCCATCTCTTTCCAGCCAACCCCCTCTCCTCTCTACCATTTTTCTACGATTCTCTATATTTTATTTTCGTACAATTCCATCTCATTTCTCATTACACTTTTCTTTGCTTATATACACATTTTGCATTTCTTTCCTGCGGTAATTACTCATTCTGTATTTGTAGATTGAAGCTATCACTATGTTGTGAATGAGAATACTTCATTATTATTTGATGCTTGCTTTGTCTTGAATTGAAGTTATCATTCTTTTGTACTATGACTGCTTGATTCCTCACCACACTCTCTTTGTATTCCTTCATTTCTACAATAACCCCAAGGCTATGGCAATGGGTGAGTCCACTGCCCTGCTTAATTATGTATGTAACCATGTGTATCTATCTATCTAGCTAGCTGTGTGTGTGTGTGTGTGTGTGTGTGTGTGTGTGTGTGTGTGTGTGTGTGTGTGTGTGTGTGTATATCTCTGTGTCTGTCTATCTATCTATCTATCTATCTTAGTTGTATGTGTGCATGAGCACATGTGCATGCTGTTTTTAATTGAAACCCATATGACTTTTGTTGCTCTGCTCCCTAAGCGATTTGTAATAGAGCTGCATGACACTCCAGGCATTTTTTTCTCACAGCCTGAGTGTCCCGTCACAGCTCAGGATTCACTGGTACAGGAGACATCTGTCTGTTCCTGGTTAGTGACTGACATCCTGAGTAATTACTATAAAGATGCAGTGCATGGAGCTCTTGCAGATGTCAGAGGATTGCAGAGTGTTGAGAGATTCTTGGCAGAGGAACCGAAGAGATTTTATATCCTCTGATCATACACAGGAAACTACTGTAATGGAATCATACTGAGGTGTAAATGTTGCTGCATTCTTACTTTGTCCTGGGGACAGCAAGGTGCAAGTGCACTAAAATGAAGACAACGGCTTGCATAGCAGTCTCCTCAGTTCATGGTATGATGACCTGTTATGCATTGAAACTATACCTGTGTAAACCAAGTGAGGCAGACAAATGCATGATATGTTAATGGTCTAAACATTATGCATTGTTTAACTGATAGCATAATCATTTGTTGAATGTAACCTGGGGTAATATATAGATTATTAGTAATATGAAATACTTGATCAAAAGAGCAAGGTGAAAATAAATTATATTTTATGAATCTGGGTTTGAACCTCACAGCCTTTAGTTGCATATTGTGTGATCAACACTTCATTTAACCACTCTAAAGCTCTGGCATCACCCTTTAAAAGTGGTATATGTCTAAATATGTTTAAATGTGTCTAGTGAATGTTACCTGTCTGGGGACATGTAATTCATTCATTAAATAAAGGGATCTAAAGGAGAATAGAAAATTGACATAGCCAGTGAGCATGTACTATTTATCATGCCAGAGCACATACACCAACCTTAGCTTCAGATTTACGGTTAATTTGTCTCCTTTCTGACATAATGTTGTCTTCATTTTAGTGCACTTGCACCTTGCTGTCCCCAGGACAAAGTAAGAATGCAGCAACATTTACACCTCAGAATGATTCCACAGCTAGGACAGCTGTTTAATCATAGTCTTACCTCTGGATACGTACCCAGGGAGTGGCGCACTGCAACTCTGGTCCCACTTCACAAAGGCGGTGCCTCCACCGACCCTGGAAATTACCGGCCCATTAGCTTGACAAGCCTTATCTGCAAAGCCATGGAGAGGATCATAATGGACCTCATAAATAAAGACATAGGGAATTTGCAGACTTTGGATCCATCCCAGTTTGGCTTTGTCAAAGGCAGATCATGCCTTCTAAACTTGGTTGACTTTTTCGAAACAGTCACCAAAGCCATTGATGAGGGAAAGGCAGTCCATACAGCCTACCTCGATCTGGCGAAGGCCTTCGATACAATACCCCACTCGGGTATCATTGAAAGCTCATCAGCTTAAATGTTAACCCATACATCACAAGATGGGTTGCAAACTGGCTGAGTGACAGAACCCACAGGGTCAGAGTTGCTGACGCCATGTCAGACTCAAAGCCTGTCACAAGTGGTGTACCACAGGGCTCAGTCCTGGGCCCACTCTTGTTTGGCATCTACTTTTCCAAGTACAAGCAAACACAGGAGGGTTATGGCTGACAAAGTTTGCAGATGACTGCAAACTGGGCGCCATAGTAGAAAACACATCTGACACAGATATCCTTCAGAAGGGTCTCACAGAAGTGGATAACTGGTGCCAGAGCCATGGCCTAAAGTTAAATGCCAAAAAATGCATAGTCATACCCTTCGGGAAAAACAAGATTACCCCTAGCTACCAAATAGGTGGCAATCCACTGAGCACAGAAGAAGTTATCATGGACCTGGGGACCCAGGTTGATAGTAGTCTGTCATTCGACACCCATGTAGCTAAAGTAGTTAGGAAGACCTTCTACATTGCCCACCTTATCATGAAGGGATTCTCATCTAGATCAAGGGAGGTCATAGTCTCCCTATACTCATCACTCATCAGACCAATGATTGAGTACAATGCTCCATTCGGAATGTATCTGACCCGACACTTGCAGCAACTGGAGAGGCCACAAAAGTTCCTCACCAAAAGGATAAAGGGTCTCAAACATCTGTCCTATGCTGCCCGACTGAAAGAACTCCAGCTCTATTCAGTCGCCACGCTTGCTCAGAGGTGACCTTTGCCTAACATACAAGGCCATGTCAAACCCAGATTTGATGAATATGCTTCACCTCAAAAAATCTAGATCTGTCAGAGCCACAAGGGCGGAGACTTAAACCTCGACACGGCTATTAATAGGACATGCTGGAGGGATAGATTCATCACCCAAAGACTCCCTATGCTGTTGAATAAAATCCCGGTATATGTGAGGCAGAGCACCTCGCTGGCCTTGTTCAAGAGAAATCTTGACCAATGGATGGGAGATCGCAGATATACCCCAGGGATTACCTCAGTGTCACTGCTCAACAGAGGCACAGCAAAATAATGGGTATAGTTCCCCATACTAAAGGGGTGGCGTAAGCCACAAAACTATGGGCTAGGCTTGTAAATGCCCTCGGGCAGATAGCCTAGTATGAACCTATGAACCTATGAACCAATAAAAACAAAGATAAAACTCAGCTTGGTATGTTCAGCCTCAGACCTTTTTAGACTTTCATTTGTATTATGCCTGAGATATTTCATTCCTTCACAGAACACTGCCAGATGTAGACACAGTTTGGCTTCTCACTTGATTGTTATAGTTAAGTTTGACATTTAATTTTTATCTAAATAGACTTAAGGAGAAATATTTGTGTCTCTTAAGAAAGAGTAAAATTTGAACAGTGAATGCATGAAATAGTAGTCCCTCCAATTGTCCAGTGCTGTTGGTCGAGTTGTATCTGGCTCGTATATTGACTCCCTTGAACAGTCACTGCCATCTACAAAATTTACTGGGCAAGTAAGGAACAGAAATAGATTTTCACGACTTTCTTCCATATCACATACACCACACACACACACACACACACACACACACACACACACACACACACACACTTAAACATGTATATGCAGAAATGCACACACACATGCCATTACAAACACGCACACACACACAAACTTCCACAGACTCCCACATGCATGCTCATATAGTCATGCACATGTGCACACACACACACACACACACACACACACACACACACACACACACACACACACACACACACACATGCACACACCTAGACTCTCTTAAAAGTAGACTTAAAAACTTTAATGTAAAAAGGTCAAATGCGCTTCTCTCACAAGACACAATGGAACTTCTTCCGAACAATGTGTCACTCATCATCATTCTATAAACAGATTACTGGTTAAAAGTGCAGGCAGTCATATGAAAAAAATTTAACAGTATTTGTTGAATCTTACAAATCAGTAGTTTCCTTAAAAATGTGTTATTACATTTTGTACAATATTTATGTTCTATATTTCATTTTTTTAATGCCTAAATTCTTATTCAGAACTGGGGGGGGGTCATCTGCCTCATGTCTTATTTGCCATAGTAACTCTGCATATTGTAAAAATGATACAGCTAGCCATCTCTTGGTCCTAAACACTGCATATCTACAGCAAAGACTAAAATTGTCATACTTTTTGGACATGACCTTACATGTTTAAAATGACAATACTTCATTTTTTTGTCTGTATTGCACGTGTACTCATAGGGTTACTATATTACCGAGGCCATGTACTGCTTGTCAGATGCCATTTATCCTGTTATATTTGGTCAGATTCACTTATTGTCATGTGCAGGAACAATCAAAGCCTGTCTTATCAAATGTAAAGTAAGTGGGCGTGGGTAGTAAAACCAAAAGCTTATTCTGAAAATCTCAGCATTTGCATCAACTGTGTGCATGTGTGTGTGTGTGTGTGTGTGTGTGTGTGTGTGTGTGTGTGTGTGTGTGTGTGTGTGTGTGTGTGTGTGTGTGTGTGTGTGTGTGTGTGTGGGTGTCTGTGTGTTCGTGGCTGCACTTTTGCAGATAAGGATTAGCGCAAGCATTAGGGAAGGGGATAACTTTAGTGTTGTGCTTATGTACTGGTAAGTGGGTAGTACAGGTGTATGCATGTGTGTGTGTGTGTGCGTGTCTGAGTGTATATCTTGTTTAGTGATTCTGTTAAGGAAAGGGTGTTTAGTACTCTAATGAGTAGGGTTGGGGTGTGACTCTTCCTTGGCCAATAAATACCACATTTTAGCTTGCCTTATTATACTCGTAATAAGCACACCCAGTATTAAATATTGGCTAACAGTATACATGCAAATAATTAAATATTGTTTTAACAAACAGATATAGTCATTATGTTCTATGCTGTCCCAACTACCTAATCTCTTTCACTGAAAAATGCCAGCAAGGAACTTTGAAGCATTACTAGAAATTTTAAAGTAGAGTACAAGTCTAAGGTTGCTGTACATAACAAATAAAACTGCAAATCATTCTGCAGTAATGTCAGAAAATTAAGGAATAGTGTACAACAATGCACTGAGCTCATCCATAATAATATAAAATATTCCAGTCACAAGAATATAGCCAATACAGCAGCAGGCAAATTTAGTGCTAAGTTTACCACACCAGCTCACATTATCACAACTAATATTCCTGACACTCCTTGGATCAAACCTTAGAACACTTCTCAAAAACAAAAATAGTACTTCCGTGGGAGCAGACAACATCAAAAACAAAAATAGCACTTCTGTGGGAGCAGACAACATCAAAAACAAAAATAGTACTTCCGTGGGAGCAGACAACATCAAAAACAAAAATAGTACTTCCGTGGGAGCAGACAACATCAAAAACAAAAATAGTACTTCCGTGGGAGCAGGCAATGTACAAAGTTGCATTCTTATCAATGCAAGTATGCATTCTCTAAGCCCCCACTTAAAACTATTCAGACTCAGCCAATCCACAGAGCTTCTGCTGATACTTGGGGACAGCCACTGGGCAGTCCCTCTACAGTCTTAGGCAATTATAGGCCCAACAGTTTCACCAGATGTATATGCTAAGCCACAGAATATATCATAGAAAAACTCATTTATGTGGACATAGGAAAGTTAACTGATCAAGGTCTCAACCAGTTCTGATTTGGTGAAGGGCACACCATGTCCCCTGAACCTAGTAAGCTTCTTTGAAAAAGTTACAAAGGCTGTGGTAGATAGTCAGTGTATACTGCTTGTTTAGACCATGCCATGGCTTTTGACACTAGTTTGTATGATGGTATAAAATTAATGTAAAGCCCTACATTCTTTATTGGATTGCAAACCAGCTATCCAGCAAGCAAAGTTGTGGGGTCCAATATGAATTAGTGCTGGGTCCTCTCCTTGGTTGCATTTATTTTGTAAACATTCAAGCCAATATCCTAGAAGTAAGGTTGACCAAATTCACTGCTCACTGTAAGTCTGGCAGTGTTATTCATTCATCTGCTCTTAGTAAACAGCTCCAGACAAGGTCCAAGTAACCTGGTTAAATCACCAAATCTTTCACAGCAAGTAAAAGCCAAAGAAAACTTTAATAAACTTTAAGCGCTTTTCGTCTACTGGTTCAGTAGACTTCCTCAGAAGTTATAAAAACTTAATTTAAACACACCACTTTTATAGTTCTGTGTTAGAAACAGTAATTCAAATCAAAGATTCCTAATCAGCTCTTAAAGTGACACGCTGATAATTACAACCTCAGGAACATGTTGGTAGACAAACAGCACATTATTCAAACAGAGAAGTCCTGTAACCTCAGTACTAGTAGGTAATTAATAAATACAATATAGTAAAAACTATAATAACAGTATATTAATAACGAATTTATTAATATACTGTTATTATAGTTTTTACTATATTGTATTTATTAATTACCTACTAGTACTGAGGTTACAGGACTTCTGTTTGAACAGCGTTTGTCTACCAACATGTTCCTGAGGTTGTAATTATCAGCGTGTCACTTTAAGAGCTGATTAGGAATCTTTGATTTGAATTACTGTTTCTAACACAGAACTATAAAAAGTGGTGTGTTTAAATTAAGTTTTTATAACTTGAGGAAGTCTACTGAACCAGTAGACAAAAGCTTTAAAGTTTATTAAAGTGTTCTTTGGCTTTTACTTGCTGTGAAAGATTTGGTGATTTAACCAGGTTACTTGGACATTCTACCATTCCCGTTGGGTTGCACTTTTTGTTTTTTCTGAGTTTAATTGTTTTATTCGAGTTGAAGCTCCAGACAAGGGCTGGTAACAAAGAAGTCATCCTACCATTGCTCTCTTATCAGCCCCATCCATGAATACAGTACCCCATTTGGTATGTATAAATCCAGTTGGATTTATGTTAGAATGTCAAATGGCCCTAACATCAACATTTATAACATTGATCCAAAAAAATGGAACTGGCACAATGCCACAGTGCTACAACACTGAAACCTAAAATATCACACATATTTAATGGACATTTGTGGGAGATGACTTTATAGCTGAGACTGGGGTTTTGCCTATTCTCATCTGTAGTGCAATCTTGAAGTTGATATATATGTATATATATATATATATATATATATATATATATATATATATATATATATATATATATATATATAGGCCCCCTTCAAATGGTCAACTTTTCATAAAGTTGACTTTCATATGATCAATTTTTGAAAAGCTGACCACGGGGAACCGCTATCACTGCACAACGCGGAATGATAACATTTCCCACTTTCGCACTGTAATGCAATCTCAGAGTTGGTATATTAAAGTTACGGGGGTGGGGTGCGGGAGGGGTGTAGCCCCCCTGCTAACAGTTTAAGGTAAGTGTTTGTTGTGTTTTTATGTTTATTATACATGGTCGGCATTCTGAAAATCGATCATATGGTCTCGGCCATATGAAAGTCGACTTTCTGAAATGTCGACCATGTAAAGTAGACCCATAAATACACACACACACACACACACACACACACACACACATATATATATATATATATATATATATATATATATATATATATATATATATATATAAAGTAGCAGGGGTGTGAAACATTTATTGCCAATATTTTTGGTTTCAATGTATTGTCACTTCAATATTTTGCTATTTTGGTGGTTTCGGATCGATGGTATGAATGTCAGTGTTATGGCCATTCAAGCATTTCAATACAGATCCCTCCAAGCATATAACTTAACTGGAAAGGCCCCAAAATTTCTAACCAAGAGAATTAATGGCCTTAAACCCTTCAGCTATCTGGACAGATTATCAAAAATGTCCTTATACTCAGTAGCCGACTTGCTCTTCTAAGGTGGCCTGTCTCACTTTTTGTGTCATGAAACATCCAGTCTTATTTGACTTCAGAGATCTAAATCGTAGAAGACTTGCAAGAGGGTTAGGTTCCTAACTCAATGTCCTTCCAGCTTATGGAATATGTTACTACCAAAGGCCAAATAAAATGGTATTTTAACTACCTTTAGGACTAGTCCCAATGATTAAATTGGTAGATGGAAATTTACACCAGGGTCATGTCTGGCAGTGCTCGAACTGGGAAATGAGCACTATTAAATACTTGAAAAGGGTAATAAAAACTTTTATGTGTCTACTTAAAGGTATTTATGACAAGGTATCTTATGATCCCTGTGATCACTTGTTTAGTATTGTTCTGTTGTTACTATGCCGAGAAAACATACATATTATAACTGACCATAAAAGGGAATTAGTAAAGACACTGTCAATCAAACATTTTCATCAAGATCATAATCTTATCTATAAAATGATCAGAACGGACCATAATTACTTTAAAAATATGTACACACAGAAATGCACTTTCTTGATTACCTTCAAGTGAACTTAACCACCTAAACATTTAATATAAACCAAACCACCTGACACATTGAAAACATATAACCTTGTAGACGAATAGGCTGCCTTTGGCCACTGAAACCAATTGCTGGACACATTGTCACGTTATCTCAACAGTGCTACCTTAGTCTTTCAATTTATCTTTCACAAAGAACAACAAAGAAGTCCAATGCTCTGAATTCTAAAATTCTCAAGTTTTTAATAAATATAAAAACACAAATGTTTTCAAGTAAAAACTCTTCATCAGTGAGTAAAAAAAAGACAAGGCTTCTACAGCCCTTATAAACAAAGTACAACCAATCAGCTCAGACCAACAATTTACTTCATTTAAAGTACCCAGCAATAAAATATGAACTATACTATGTTAAAATACTATTGTCAGTCCTACTAATGGATAGCATTTTGAAAAAACTTTTATAAAATTAAATAACATCATGCCTATCTTTTAAAATTGGCTTAATACTAACACTAATATTGAGTCCAGGATAATTGCGTGCTTGAAAATAGTTAATCCACTTATATTCAAACATTTCTGTTATATTTATTATAGCCCCCCCTCACTTGAATTTCCAAAAATAACTTGTAAGATTTTAAACTTGAACTGATGTTGCATTCCTTCACTGTGTATATGTTTAGTTAGGCATTTGGTAGGACATTCCTAGATATATCTGAAAGATGTGCACTTATTCTATCTTTCAGCCTCCTGTAAGTTTTACCAATGTAAAAACAATTATATTGTATACAGAGGGCAAGATAGATCACATTTTCTATAGCACATGTACCTTTTGCTCTAAATAAGAAACTTTTCCCACTAATAGGGTGTTTAAAATATAAATCCATAGAGAGAGCAATACAGTGTACACAGCTGTAACATGGAACAGTACCCATTTTTTATAATATTCTTAGATTTTTCCTTATTGTTAACATCTTTATAACAAAGGTACTGTTTTAAATTCTTTTCTCTCTTGTAAATGAACTGTGGTCGTTCCCCTATTAATTCACTAATCTCTTGATTAGAAGTTAAGATCTTCCAATTTCTTTTAATTATATCTCTTATAAAGTCAGAATATCTATTATATTTCATAATATAGTTAATTTGGCTTTCTTTCTTAACAGTAATAGAGTTATCCTCAGTATTCATTGTATTCATTAAGTAGGGTTTAGCTATATCTTTTCTTAGCTGTTTTACTAATTTAGATTAATTAATAAGCTGTACATCATGCCCTTTATTCTCAAAGTCAGCCACTATTCCTTCCATTTCACTAATGAACATCTCTTCTTTAGTGCTTAACCAACTGGCTCTCATAAATTGGCTCTTAATAACACCTCTAAAACATGTTTGGGGTGCATACTCTCAGTGTGGACATATTTGACAGCTTGTACTTTTTTTCTATAAATGGCAGTATTCAATGTATGGTGTTCTTTAATAATCATCACATCTAAAAAGTTGATAGATTTCATGGAAGTATTAACTTCAAATGATAAAAAATTTGTAGTAGATTGTAAATATTGAACAAAGCTCTCCAGTTCATTCACTGAACCATTCCATAACAGGAATATATCATCCACAAATCATTTATAAAAAAGTGTATTACTATTTCTGAATATTCTACTGTGTTCCATGTAAATGTACTGTTCTTCCCATCTAGCCAATGCAAGACTAGCATAGGTGTTAGCAACGAGGGTCCCCATCACCACACCTTGTTTTTGATGGTAGTACTCATTGTTAAAACTAAACATGTTGTTCTCAAGTACACAGTCTAACATTGAACATAATAATTCAACTTTTTGTAGCTCACAATGTGAGGATATAAATTCCCTTATTGCCTCCACACCATATGAATTAGGAATTACAGTGAATAGTGACTTGATATCCATGGTTACTAACATTATATCATCAGACATGTTTGTCGAACGACATTCATTTGAGGCAAACAAAAAGTCGCAAGTATCTTTAATAAAAGTATGGCAAAATTTTAGCATAGAAATCAACTGTCTGTCTCCATATTTCGATCTTGCTGTTGTAGCCCATCTTTTGCCAGAGACTATAGGTCTCATTGGTAGCCTGGTTTGCACTTATGTATTTTTGGTAGTTCATAAATGAATGGAATTATAGGATGAACAATGTACAAATAATTATATGTATCTGTTATACTTCCATCAATAGATCATACAAAATTATTTTCACTTTACTTATAATCATATTAACAGAGGTTTTCTCTATCAACACAAAGGTCTGTGAATCTAAAAAAAATCTTGCATCCAGTCTGTGTATTGCATACTACTCATTATAACAATCATCCCCCCTTTATCTGCTGGTTTGATAATGATTTCTTCATTAGCACTCAATGATAACAGTGCATTCTGTTCATCTTTAGTGAGACTGTAAAATTTCTACCTTTCTGCTTGTTAAATAATACATCATATATATCCTGCCCACACATAGTAAGAAACGCCTTACCATTGGGCATATTACAAGGCACAAAGGTGCTAGAGCCTTTCATAACAGTATCAATATTATAAGAATTTTTAAACAATAATTTTAAGTCCAAAGTGCTAACAAACAGTCTGAATTCCATAAGTAGATCATTTAAATCACCTGCTGCTGATGGGACAACTGTAAGCCCCTTAGACAGAACTTTCAGTTCAGTTGAATTCAACACATAGTTTGATAAATTGATAACATTACCATTGTTAGTTATTAAAACTTCATTTTCTTGTGTTTCATCCCCTGGCCTACCTTGCTGAATGCCCTCGGTGTTTTCTGCACGTATTATTCTCCATTTCTTGTTCTCTTTCGACTGTTGCTTCTTCCTCAGTTTTTTTTCTTTTACTGTGATGGGTTGCTGTAAGCATAAATGCCCCATTCACTAAAAAATCTCCACTCGCATCGGAAGAAATAATTGGAGCTGGGTACTGAGCAACTTTAGAGGCAGCACTGCTTACATATTCTCTCTCTCCCATGGAAGGTGTCTGTAAAGCACGTGAGAAGCCATCCAATTCAGTAATGCCTTCACCAAATATCACTGACTTGAAGGAGACTGATGGTATTGTTTCAGTCTCCTCAAGGGATTGATTGACCATCTTAATCATGCAGCCATTCAGTTCAGATGCATTCTTTCACTGCTCGTTCGTTCTACTTGAGTGAGAGTGGAATTTCTAGGTTTAGCAGGCAATTGGTTAGCTCTGACTTGGGTCTGTTCTTCTGTTGGTTGCTTGGCTCTCGGCCATGAAAAGATATTCTTGTTATTAAAATCATTGATGTCTCGTAGCAGTTTTCTTTTCTTAGTTGCTATGAGACTGTTTTCAAATGTTTTCAGTTGTTCAAGTACCTTTTCATAGTCCATTGAAATATGATTAAAGTGGGGGAAGTTTGTAACCATTTCCTCTAATGTCTCAATTTCTGCAGCTAGATCTCTTTCATGATTATAAAAAAAATCATTCATCAGCTGCATATATTCAGTACTAAGCCGCAGGTTCAACTCCTGCCATTTTAACAATAGTCTTTCATATTTGTTGCCATAAGTTGGCATTTTTGTAATTCTTAAACCCCTAGGGACAATGTTGACTTATAAATACACATTAAAACTGAATCTTTGCCATTGCAGTCTCTTGTATTGCTCAGTTTTAATATGTAGAACTTTTAAAGACTGCTGTAACTTCCTCACTTCAGTAGTAGTAGTAGATGCATCGGTTGAACATATAGAGGTGTCTTCAGAAGTCTTTGTACATACAGTAAAAAGTGGATTATTATTAACTGTGAGGAAACCACATATTTTATCCATTCTGCTCACAGTACACTGGGCCATATGTACTTCAGCAGTAGTAGTAGAAGTAGAGCATTCAGGCTATATAACAGAGATAAAGAGCATACTTCAGGTGATACAATTAAATATATCTTAAGTCCAAAGAAATTACCAGAGCAGGTGAAGGACTTCAAGGCAGAAAAGAAGGCTCTATATCACATTATCAGATGATGAAAAGAGTGAAAGTTCTTTTATTGATCCGATAATGTCGAAAGAAGAAAAAAAACGAAGTCACAGAACATTGATTTTTTCCCCAGGGAAAAAAAATCAGTGGGCTGTCTTCAGGACTTTGCCATTTCCTCCACTATGGTGTGATCTCGGAGTTGGTATATTTCAGTGGGGGGAGGTACGGGGACAGTCCCTCACTGCATTTTGTGTTTAAAATTGTATTTATTTATTTTTTTTTGTGGAGCAGCGGATTTTTTCCCTGGGAAAAAATTTGCTGTTCTGTATGGTCACTTTTTTATTTTGATATTATCGATTTGATGAAAGAGCGTTCGCTCTTTTCATCATGCAATAATATGATATAGACACCAAAATAAGTAATCCATAAAGAACAGCAAAGAAGTCCAACACTCTGAATTCTCAAATTCTCAAGTATTTAATAAATATAACAACACAAAGCTTTCAAGTGAAAAATCTTCAAAAGTGTGTAAAAAGACAACACTTCTACAGCCCTTATAAACAAAGTACAGCCAATCAGCTCAGACAAACAACTACATTTAAAGTACCCAGCAATAAAATATGAGCCATACTATGTTAAAAATACATTAAAATACTATTGTCAGTCCTATTAATGGATAGCATTTTGAAAAAACTTTTATAAAATTAAATAACATCATGCCTATCTTTTAAAACTGGTTTAATAGTAACACTAATATTGAGTCCAGGATAATGGTCTGCTCGAAAATAGTTAATCTACTTATATTACATTTATGTTTTATTTATTATATCTCCCCCACTGGAATTTCCAAAAATAACTTGTAATATTCTAAACTTGAACTGATGTTGTATTCCTTCACTATGTATATGTTTAGCTAGGGCATTTGTTAGGACATTCCTTCATATATCTGAAAGATGTGCACTTATTCTATATTTCAACCTCCTGTAAGTTTTACCAATGTAAAAACAATTACATTGTATACAGTGGGCAAGATAGATCACATTTTGTGTAGCACATGTACCTTTTGTCTAAATAAGAACATTTTCCCACTAATAGGGTATTTAACGTATAACTCCGTACAGATAGCAATACTGTGTACACAGTTGTAACATGGAACAGTACCCATTTTTTATAATATTCTTTGATTTTTCCTTATTGTTAACATCTTTAGAACAAAGGTACTGTTTTAAATTCTTTTATCTCTTGTAAATGAAATGTGGTCATTTCCTTATTAATTCACTAATCTCTTGATTTGAAGTTAAGATCTTCCACTTTCTTTTAATTATATCTCTTATAAAGTCAGAATGTCTGTTATATTTCATAATGTAGTTAATTTGGCTTTCTTACTTAACAGTAATAGAGTTATCCTCAGTATTCATTGTATTCATTAAGTAGGGTTTAGCTATATAGCCATTGTCCTAGGTAATTTTAATATAGACTGGGCTACCTGTAGCTCCCCAAATCCTATCTCCCATATAAATCTGTATGGTTTTTCCCAAATAATTACCTCCCCTACTAGAATCCATAAACCAAGTGGCAAAGAAACTACCCTAGACTGGATCCTTATAAACAGCCATCCTAATACATATAAATCAGGTACCCTTCCAGATGATATGAGTGACCATGTTCTAACTTATACAATTAAACAAAAAACTCATAGCCCCAATGATACTATTTACAAAACCTCTCAGTCTAAAAAACATTTTCATCCAGACAGCTTCTAAAATGAACTCAAAGCATGTAACTGGTCCCCACTGCATCATCTACAACTAGATAAATCAGTCACCTACTTTAATACGAGATTCCTACAGATCCTAGATTACCATGCCCCCTCTCGCTCAAACCGAGCAAGAACCAAAATTGCCCCATGGCTCACAAAACAAAACAGACAAAAGATCCTCCTACGAATTAAAATCTGGGCTAAATGGAGAGCCTCTAAAAGCCCAACAGACCACCTTCACTTTAAACAACTACGTAATGCAACCAAAAAGACATTTTACTAGACAAAAAAAAACTTTTACCTGCGCCTCCAACAAACCCATCAGCAAAAACTATAAAAGTTCTGGTCAAGCATTAACAACTTACTTCAACCAGGACACTCTAAAACTCCCACCTCAACAGGTATCCCTTATACTAACTCTAAACAAGTTGCTGATGCCATCAACAACTACTTCACTGACGCCATTCAAACTCTAGCTAACACATTACCTCCTATTAGTACTAGCCCATCTAACACTTTAAATAGCCCAGTCCCTACCTTCCATTTACAACCAGTACCTACATCCCTCGTTTGCACCCTCCTACAAAAACTTAAACCAGACACCACTTCTGATGACTGTCTTCCAGCAGAATACCTGCAGATTGCTGCCACAACCATTGCCTATCCCATTTCCATCCTTATTAATAGGACAATTACAGAAAGCACAATCCCATCCATATGGAAAGTCTCCCATATCATCCCTCTACATAAAGGTGGTGCATCTACTGAACTTTCTAACTTTCAACCAATTGCCTTACTCTCTCCAATAGCTAAAATAATGGAAAAAATGTATACATTGACAATTACTACACCACCTCCTCCAAAATAACCTACTTGCTAACTGCCAGCATGGCTTCAGGCCTCACCATAGCACTACTACTGCCCTCCTATCCTTTTCTGACTCTATAAACAAACATCGTAATAACAACTCTCTTTCCTCTGCACTATTCATTGACCTTTCACAAGCATTTGACATGGTTAACCATCACCTACTTATGGACAAACTAAAAGCCCTATCACTTGACCCACAGTCATTACTCTGGTTTAAATCCTATCTGGAAAACAGGCACCAAGCAGTGCTGTGGGACAATAATCTTTCTACACCCATCTCTGTCAACATTGGAGTACCTCAAGGCTCTATTTTAGGGCCTCTTCTCGTTTCAGTTTTTATTAATGATCTAAATGCCAAAATTCCCCAAGCCACCTGCATACAATATGCAGATGATTCTACTTTAATATGCACAGCCAAGTCCCCAACCTCTCTCCATAACCTCATCCAAACAGTATTTAATATTGTTGAAAATTGGTTCATGCAACATTGCCTCCTCCTGAACCCCAAAAAACAAAATTACTGCTTTTTACTCCTACCCAAAAATCACCACAAATTCACTTCACAGTAACTTCCAACAATGGAACTAGCATATCCCCTGATACTTCAACTCATCTCCTGGGTATTACTATTGACCACAACCTTAACTTTGATGATCACATTAATACTACCATAAAATCTGTCAACAGAAAACTTGCCTCTCTATATAGAATCAAGCCCTTCCTTATGCCATTAGCTAGAACCACCTTATCTCTACCCTACTATATGCTTCAGCCATATATACCAATCTATCCAAAAACAACCTTAACAAACTTGCAACCAGCTACAATAACATAGCTAGATTTTCCACTGGCGCCCCTTTTAGAACCCACCATTGCCACAACCTTAAACAATTGGGATGGTTAGAACTGCAGAACCAACTTCAATGTCAAATGACCCAAAAAATCCTTCACCACCCTAATAATATCCCAATCCTCTCTAGCCTTATTACCCCATATAAAAATCTAGCAACACTATGCTCAGCTAATGCACTTCTAGTCTCAACTACTAAACCTAACAACAGAGCTGGGGACTCACTTTTCTCTAATACAGTGGGAAGAAGCTGGAACCAGCTTCCAAGTGAACTTTTGACTCTTTCTTCTACACTGCTTTACAAACAACGTCTTAAAGAATACCTTAAAACACATTGGCATTGTCCCTGCTCTAACCCTGACTAATACTGCTCTCCTCAATCATGCTCTCCTCATAGGTTCATAGGTTCATACTAGGCTATCTGCCCTAGGGCATTTATAAGCCTAGCCAGAATGTGTTTGGCTTTCGCCACCCATTTTAAATTTATTTTGCTATGCCCTTTTTCGAGGTTAGTATACTGTGCCTCTGTCTAACAGTGACACAGAAGTGATACCCGGGGTAAACCTATGATCTCCCATCCACTCATCAAGATTCCTCTTGAAGAGAGTCAATGAGGGACTCTGCCTAACCTGGACTGGGATTTTATTCCAGAGTGAAGGGAGCCTCTGGGTTATGAATATGTCCCTCCAGCATGTCCTATTTATTTCAGTGCTGAGGTTCAAGCCTCTCGAGCGCGTAGCTCGATGGGATTTGGATTTTCTGAGGTGCAGCATGTCCATTAATTCCGGGTTGGACATGGCTTTATATGTCAGGCACAGATCTCCTCTGAACAGGCGGTATGCCACTGAGTAGAGCTGGAGTTTCTTTAACCGGGCAGCATATGGCATCTGTTTGAGCCCTTTGATCCTCTTGGTGAGGTACTTTTGGGGTCTTTCCAGTAGCTGCAGGTGTCTGGTAAGGTACATCCCAAAAGGGGCAGTGTACTCAATTATGGGCATGATGAGGGATGAGTAAAGAGGCACGATGACCTCCCCTGATCTAGATGTGAATCCCTTCATGATTAGGTGGGCTATATAAAATGTTTTTCTAACCACTTTGGCCATGTGGTTGTCAAATGAGAGATTGCTATCAACTTGGGTCCCCAGGTCCCTAATTACTTCTTCTGTACTTAATGGATTACCACCTATGTGGTAATTTGTGGGCACTTTGTTTTTGCCAAAGGGGATGACTATACACTTTTTGGCATTTAGCTTGAGGCCATGGCTCTGGCACCAGCTGTCTGTTTCTATGAGGCCCTTTTGAAGGATGCTTGTGTTGGCTGGAGAGTCAATTATGGTGCCCAGTTTGCAGTCATCTGCGAACTTGGTCAGCCACAGTCCTTCCGTGTTGGCCTGTACCTCCGAGAAATATATATCGAACAAGAGAGGTCCCAGGACTGAGCCTTGTGGGACACCACTTGTAACTGGTTTGGAGTCTGACATGGCTCCAGCAATTCTAACCATGTGGGTTCTGTCCTTGAGCCAGTTTGAAATCCATCTAGTGACATAGGGGTTTATATTTAAGCTAGTGAGCTTATCTATAATGCCTGAGTGGGGTATTGTATCGAAGGCCTTTGCGAGGTCCAGGTAGGCTGTGTGGACCACCTTCCCCTCGTCAATGGCCTTGGTGACTGTTTCAAAGAAATCAACCAGGTTTAAGAGGCAGGATATGCCCTTAACAAAGCCGAACTGGGTAGGATCCAGTGTTTGTAGGTCCCCAATATCTTTATTTATGAGGTCCATGATGATCCTTTCCATAGCTTTGCAGACCAAGCTAGTCAGGCTTATGGGGCAATAGTTTCCAGGATACGTTGAGGCACCACCTTTATGGAGAGGGACCACTGTTGCTATATGCCACTCTTTGGGCACATATCCTGTAGTAAGGCTGAGATTGAACAGTAGTTTTATGTTTGGGTTTAGCTCTTCTTGGAGTTCATGTCGGACGCAGCCCGGGACACCATCTGGACCCATTGATGCTGTGTTTTTTGCTTTGGAGTGGGCGGCTCTTACCTGAGCATCTGAGATGTCAGGGGGGCAGCCCTCTGCTGGAATAGATATTTGCCCTTTTGGTGGGGGGGGGGAGAAGTTTGTGCTGAACCTGTCAGCTAGGATGTTGGCAATGTCTGTGGGTTCAGTGTATTTTTTTGTCATTTTGGACTAATTCTGAGCACATCTGGGAATTACCACCCAGGTTCCTAACATAACTAAAGAAAGCCTTGTGATTATCCTTAGTGTCCTGTGCAATTTTTCTCTTGAAGCTGGCCTTAGACAATTTTATGTGTGCCCGTAGTTTTTTGCTAATACTGATCAGTGATGCCTTCCCATTTTGGGATTTTGCTCTATCATTTAGTAGCTTCCTCCTTCTATTGTATAGTTTGTTTATGGCTGGGGTCCACCAGACAGGACGTCTGCCTTTGGAAGATTGGGTCTTGGTTTTATTTGGGATCGCATGATCCATGCATTCCTGAAGGTGTTCATAGAATGTGTTTATAAAGGATTCTGCAGTCTGGGCCATATTTTCCAAAGGCCCGGGGGCTTTGAAGGATTCCACCTCAGTTTTGAGGAGTGTGAAATTTGCTTTAGAGAAGTTTTTCACTGTGGTTTTCTGGGCAGGGGTGGGGTCGGGATGTGAATATCCAGTGAGATTAGTTTATGGTCTGATCTTACCAGTGAGGGATACACTTCTGGTCTGGAGCATAGAGTCCCCATGTTGGTGATGATCAGGTCCAGTATGTTTTCCCCACTTGTGGGAGTGGTAACAAGTTGTTCCATAGCATTTGAGTTTATAAATTCTAGGAACCTTTGGGCTAGAGTGTTGGAGCTAGAGTAATGCTCCCAGTCTATGTTTGGGTAGTTGAAGTCACCCAATATAATGGTGTTTGGAGAGACCTTCATATTTTCCAGTGTTCTCAGGAAGGCTGAGTGGGATTCCTGGGTTTGGGAGGGTGGTCTGTAGCAGGTTATAAACTGGAAGGCAGTTTTACCCACTGTTAGTTGCACATGGATAGTCTCTGATGCTTCGTGCTTTGCCACCAACCTGGAGGTGTGGGTATCTTTGATGAATATCGATACTCCCTCTCCTTTTGTGGTTCAGTCCAAGTTTTGGGGCCAAAAAGCATGGTATGAGGTATAACCTGGTAGTGCTGGGGTGCTCTCGGGAGCCATGAACCAGGTTTCTGTTACTGCACAGATATCGATGTTCTCCATGCTAAGGAGAGTTTTGAGTGCGTGCATCTTGAGGTTTAGGCTTCTGTCGTTGAGTAGCATTACTCTTAGTTTCTTATCCCTTGTGATACCTATGGATGTGGGTTTGTCTTTTGAGCCTTGCCTAAAAAAGGCACTATGGGAGTAGCAAGAGCCTTTGCCAATATCCGAAAGCCCAGGGGTGACAGGTGCAAGCCATCCCTAGCGAAACATCGTGGCTTGTCGAGCATATCATCCTAAGCTGACAGGCATTGGATCCCCTTTGAATGACACCAGTACTTAAGCCAATTGTTGAAATTGATAATCTTGTCTTCATATTGTAGCATCATTCTTGGTGAGGGTAAGATGCTACTCAAGGTCAGGGTCATACCAGTCTGGGCTACATGCTCAGAGAGCTCCTTTATGTCTCTTTTCATGTAGTCCAGGGAGGCACGTCTCAGGTCATTCACACCAGCATGGACAATGACTGAGTCATATTTGTACTTGCCTTGGAGTGACCTGAGTGCTTGTGTTATGTGGCGGATCCTAGCGCCCGACAGGCAGCTCACCGTGACCCTCTCCTTGTTCAGCCTGGTGAGCGCGATGTCAGTGTGCCTGACAATAGAGTCACCTATTACAAGTGTATCAGGTGTGTTGTTTAGTCTTAAGGGCTGTGACTGTTTGGCACACTGGCTTTGTGAGATATGTGTTGCACGTGTTTTGTTTTGGGGTAGCGGCTGCTTGGGTGTCTGCTTTGGAGGTCTCTGCTGCTTCAGCAGATCTGTATTTAGAGCCGCCGAGTATGTTTTTGTGTGATTATGTGTTTGGTTTGCTGTCGTGGTAGGTCTATGTGAGACTGGAATTGTAGTGTAGTGTATTGTAGAGTGTGGTTTCCTTCTCCTCCTGACTGGTTCTGCCAGTACTGAGATGAGAGATCTTAGCCTCCAGTTTGGCTATATGGTTGCATCTCTCACATGTGTTGGAATTTGTTGGGAGGAGGAGAGGGTTGTCTGTGTACATGAGGCAGTTGTAACATTGCCTCAAGATTCCCAGATTCACCAGCTGGTCCAGAGAGGAGATTGACAACTGACCTTTGGTCATGCTAGAATAATATTGGGAATTCCTTAATAATTGAAAACCAGGGCCAGTGGGGAGTGAGAGTGTAGTGCTTTTAATTTTTAGTGCCGACTTATATAATTGCTTTAGTGAGCAAGTGCCAGGTAACTTAAGTGCAATGTGTTACAGGTAACTTAAATGCAAAAACGACAAACACTTTGCTAACCTTTTGTACATGGATGCTGACCTGAACTAACCAGTTATTTAACATCCCACTAGTATCTAACAAGTTCCCCGTTTTACTACTTTATAAGAATCTTTATATTAGCTTTAAAAAAATGGACTCTGTATAAGTTTTTCCAAATTTAGAATCTCAACAATGTTCTACTATTATCTTATTATTGTATAAATTGTATGTTATGCTGTAAGTTATGTTGTTGCCTATGCTTGGAGCTTTTCTGCACGGGTCTCTACTGAAAATGGACATGTATCCAGTTAGACTAGCCTGGTCAACAAATGTAAAATAAATAAATAAATAAATAAATATATTTTCTTAGTTGTTTTACTACTTCTTTAGATTGATTAATAAGCTGTACATCATACCCTTTACTCTCAAAGTCAGCCACCATTCCTTCCATTTCACTAATGAACATCTCTTCTTTAGTGCTTAACCTACTGGCTGTCATAAAATGGCTGTTAATAACACCTCTTAAAACATGTTTGGGTTGCATACTCTCAGCATGGACATATTTGACAGCTTGTACTTTTTTTCTATAAATGGCAGTATTCAATGTATGTTGTTCTTTAATAATCATCACATCTAAAAAGTTGATAGATTCCATGGAAGTATTAACTTCAAATAATAAAAAAATAGTAGTAGATTGTAAATATTGAACAAAGCTCTCTAATTCATTCACTGAACCATTCCATAACAGGAATATATCATCCACAAATCATTTATACAAAAGTGTATCACTATTTCTGAATATTCCACTCTGTTCCATGTATTTATCTTCCAATACAGATTGAGGAATTTTTACTTTAACAAAATTAGTCTGTTTCCCCATTGTCCATATCCATTGGTTGAAGTGGTTGTTTAAGCTTTTTCACTGTCCAGTTTGCAGTCATAAATACCATTCTAGAACTAGAAAAAAAATTTATTACAGCCTAAAAGTTAAAAAGTTAGCTTAACTTTTTTACCTTGCATTTTAACCACATTCGATAAATGCTGACTATTTTGCATTGCAGTCACCAAAAACCATTATCCATAATTATCAGATAACCTTCTACCACAAAAATCTTCAGCTTTTCATATTTTTCCTCTGGCAAATACAAGGGTAGTCTATATGCCTTCTTAGTTCCCAAATGCCCATTTTGAAAAGCCAGTCCAAAATGTCATTTTGGTTTTAACAAATTCCAAGTAATCCAGACCATCTTCTTCCACTAGAGCACCACTCAGTCACATATTTCTCCTTCTTGACTCACTCTTCACCCATATCAGCTGATATTCAATGTACGATGTGTCCATATGCCTCTAAATGCTTACTTACAGCTTCCCAGCTGCTGAGAATAACAGCTCAACTGACTTGTCAAAAGGTTTAAATCATACCGTAATTTGATCATAACGTAATTCTTCTAGAACAATACTCATATCTCTTAAAAAATATTTTAGCACATTGCACTTAGCCACTTCCTCTGTCAGGCTGAGTTTCTGACATCCACTCAACTTCACTTTTCAACTTATCATCCAAATCAACCTCTACATAAT
>NC_056741.1:355491650-355519150 GCF_019279795.1 Protopterus annectens
TTATTTTGGTACCTGGGTGTGGGGGAGGAAGCCTTTTAAATAGTTTATATAAGTGAGCTTATTGCTGTGTGTAGGGTGAAAGTACTTAAAATGTGCCACAGTTTCTGCTACTGCTAGAACCTTCAGTGATGGCAATACTTCTTAGAGTTACTTTTTCTAAACGAGACAATGACCATTACTGACACGCAATAACTCTTCCTGCATTATTTGTTTCTATTCATTCATGTCTTCTGTGGTGATCTGCACATTTTTCTAGTCTCTACTTCCTTACTATATGTAACCTTCTGTAGTTCTTTTGACCCCCCCACAAATACTCTTCCAGTCACTTACACCACTCTTTAGGGCTCGTGCTTCTTAATGTACTGATGTTTATTTCATCTGTAACAAACCTGTAAAACATTTCACTGCAGTTTGCTCTCTGCTCTCTTCAGAATCTTCCATCATTCAGGTAAAAAAAGAGTGACATTTGCACTATGATAACCTTTCTACTCATTCATGGAGTATGACCATGGATGCACATTTAAGGCCCTGAACTTTCTGTACCCTTATTGTAGTCACTGGCTTGTCTGAGTAATGTTGCTGCTGCTATATTAAACATGCACATTGAACTTTGTGAATGTTGTGACTTGTGAGTGCCTTTTCCTTTTTATATCATAAGAAGCCCTGTACACTATACACCTGAAACTGTAGGGACAGGCTCTGTATGTTAGGTGGAATAATAATTCTGCCACTTTAATTCTTAATAACTGTAAATTATATTTATTAATTGGAGAAGTCCATTCTACACAGTCCCTATTTAGGATGACCTGTGGGCAATATCTAATTAAATGACTTGCTCAGAGTAACACAGTATGCAAATGGAGGTTATAAGAATCAGACTTGAAACTGCTGCAGGGCTTGTCACTATGACTATGACTGAGATAGTTTGTACATGACATGAAAGATATGATTAATGATGGTACAGAGTTTAATTAAGTGGGCAACTCTGCATTTTACATACCTGACGTAAGAGTATCAGCCTCAGATGGTTACCCAAAATGCTTAATTCTATTGATGGAGTCTTCTGTGTGAACATGGGTGGTCATAACTTCATTACATAAGTGACTCTGTCCTCATCTCTTTGTTGTTTGATTATTCTTGCCTGTTACAAAATCAGTAGCACGAGAGACAACCTTGCAAAGTCACCTAAAAATCAATGGGCACTGCCATTGTATTCACATATTATTGCTAACATATATGGCTTTACTTATCAAGAAAGTTGCGATGCAGGAAAAATAATTTAAGAACAATGTGAAATAAATCATGCTCTCAATGTCTTTCCCACACGACTTTTATAACACATTACTATGCCTACTACTACCTTTTTATGAGAAGATTGATTATACATATGACATACCTACGGGAGAAAATATGAATAGTCACCACTACATACGACAAGGATTTACTGTGGTTGCAAAACTAGTCTAGGCTTCGTTTTCTATGAATAAAAAATAAATCTCATTTTTCTTTCTTGTGTTATACTTATTGAAAAATCATCCCAAAAATAAAGCTCCAGACTCTAAGATCGTATTCTTCACTGCTGGTAGGTGGGGTGGGGTGATGCATAGCTCCTCTCTATACATGAACATATCCAAATAAAATACTAACTCTGAGGTCTCCAGACTTTCAAATGACCTATATATTTTGGACAGCAGGCAGAGCTCAATTCTGCTTTTTTTTCTTCCACAACTACACATATCAGATATTAGCTTTCACAGAGTTATCAGATATCTTTAGCCTGTCTTCGACAAACTGTCTGTATATTATTTCTTCTTTGTTTGCATTATACAAATTCCTTAATTCCCTTACTACTAGATCAGGCCTTTACAGGCTTCTAACTGAGCCCCACAGTGATTTACAAACTGTCTACTGCTACCACATTGTTCAGATGTTAAATCCTTTTCTGTTCAGCATAGTACTTGACTGAATGAGTAACACTCTCATAAGCAATTAACCTACTTGCCTTAGATCAATGTGATATAAAGAGCAAGCATTTTGTAGACACTTTAATTTCCTTGCAAACTTATTTTATTGCCAGTACAATGTTTACCGAGAATATGTAGGTAATGATCCTAAGGAAAATGTCAGTAAATGATGGCATAGCTGGACTGCTGACTGCATTACAAGGCTGCAACATGTAGATAAGAAGTGAGTTATTCAATCCACATCCTAAGATTTATTGTGTATCTGAAAAGCCTGATCTGGGGTACAACAGAGAGCACTAACCAGAAAAGTCTGATCTATGGTGTAGGACTTAACATTAACCAGAGCACCACAGGCAATGGATCACATAGGAAGCTATTCCAGCATATATTTTAAATGGGCTCCCTAATGAAACACTAGCACTCCAAATGCTGCATGTTGACAAGCCAAAAAAAGAACAGACTGAAAACAGGAGAAGAATGCATCTTGATAATCACTCGTCCTTAAAACTTCTTTTTGCCAGGAGGGAGGAGTTCAAGCCCCCCTGCACTCCCTATTTGGTGGGAGGGCATGGCCCCAGACTTACATATACCAACTCTGAGATTTTCATACCTCAGAGAAAAGGGAATAGTCCGAGAAGTGGCATCCCAGACTTAGTAAATGCAAGTCCAACCTTTCAGCCATTCAGTCTCCACATTTCAGGAATCGCACTAGTGAATCTTGATATTTAAAATGGTTACTTTTTAAATGTACTATGTGGACTGGTCCAAGGACCATTTTCAACCAAGCTAGAAGCAAACGTATAAGCAAGAAAAATATATCATTCACTAAAAAGGCAAGGAAATTATTCCAGTTGAAATCATCATGTTCAAAATTGTGCAAAACTTACGATGAAGTCAAACAGAAAAATGAACAGTGTTCAAAACAATGCATAGAAGTCCTATCAATACAGCTAAAGTATATTTTATTAACATAAAATGAACTGGTTAAGAACAATTTATACAATCCCTATAAACCCATTCCCAACACTCATGCATGCGCACACACACACACACACACACACACACACACACACACACACACACACACACACACACACACACACACACACACTTTAAGAAAGTCATTAAACCACACAGTGCTCACCCCTGAAAAGAGAAACTTCTTGTGTCTAGTATGCTTACTCAGTTAGCAAAAAAGCAAAAAAAAAACAAAACAAAAAAAAAAAAAAAAAATATATATATATATATATATATATATATATATATATATATATATATGGGTCTACTTCTTATGACTGAAAGACCATTTGATCGAAACCCATATGATCAAAAGTTCATTTGATTCAAAACTAGTATTTAAGGCATAAAACTGGGATTTGTCCTCCTCCCCAATATTGTGTGACCCTGGAGTTGGTATATATAGTTGGGAGGTGTGGGGGGCAAATTCCCACACTTATTTTCCTTTAAAATATGTACTTTTTGTTTTATTTTCTTCTTTTAAAGGAAACCAACTCCAGGGTTGCACGACATTGGGAGGGGGATAAATCCTAGTTTTATGCCTTGAATACTGGTTTTCAATCAAATGGGTTTAGATCAAATGGTCTTTTGATCATATGAAGAAGACCCATATATATATATATATATATATATATATATATATATATATATAGAGAGAGAGAGAGAGTCTATGTTAGATAATCAAACTTTCAAAGGTTCTAGTGTCATATGGTCAACACCATATGATCGAACTTTTAAATGTTCAAAAATCTAATAATGTGGGGGCTGCATCCCCGACACAGCCTGCTCTGAGATCGCACTACAGTGCAGAAAAGGGAAATCTTCCCATTCCGCACTGTACGGAGATCTCCGTTAAAACGTTCAAACTTTCAAAAATTCGATCATATGGTGTCGACCATATGACAGTCGAACTTTTGAATGTTCTGTCATCCAATATAGACCCTATATATATATATATATATATATATATATATATATATATATATATATATATATATATACACATACGTATGTATATTAATATGCATTCATCACATTGATAATACTGGCACTGTGCCACAAGCAGAGAATGCCAGTAATTCAGCTGAACAGGCTAATGACAAGTGATGTTCATGTGTCAGAAACCTGTGCTGGGGTTACGTATTCTATAATGAAAGGACCAGCACAAAGGAGCGCATATAAACAAGTGCAGGCTAGAAAGTATGCCAATACAAAGCATGAAGAATGAATGTAGGTGATACAGATGATGCATGTGCCTGTTTTATACTTTACTAAGGTACCAGCAATAGCTACAACCCAGAGCCTACTAATATGACATAGAATAAGGTGCTGCAAGCTATCATGAAATACTACAGCCCACTACCAAAGGTACTGCTGAAGCCTGCCTTACACTATTGCAGATAATCTACTGAAGAAACATGGAAGCTCAAATCTCATCATTGTGTTATCTTCTGAACTTTTATCCTGCACCATACTGCATGGGCATCTCTGCTGATACACTGTTGATGGAGCAGATTGTGGCAAGAGTTGTACCTCATTTGCATGATTACGTAGCCCCACAACAAGCATCAGGGAGCAGCGTGTCATTGAAAGCATGTTCCATATAACAGTTATTGCATTCTAGCAGTTATCCATTTAATTATAACCTAATCCATCTATCCTTTCCAGACATGATCTAGGCCAAAAGGAAGATATTTTATTGAAAGCAGTAAATGAACCTTATACATAAAACCTTATGCATAAAGTAATGCAAATGTCTGCAGTTTGTTGGGCAGTAACATGATACAAGGATTAATATGCTGTTAAGTAATAGTTCCTCTTACATACACATATATACATGGGAGACTTGAATTTGGTCAAAACTATGTTTGGTTGATATCTGTTTAGTCCACAAACTTTGGTTGACTAAGCAGATGCTCGAAAGGTGTGCAAGACTGCACAATACTCAAGGTTTGGGACTATGCCCTTTCTCCAATACTATGTGATCTGAGAGTTTGTATAAATCATTGGCAGGGGGTGCAGGTGTGCAGGGAGCTTCCGCTTCAAAAAAAACAATTATTTGGGGTTTGAAACTTGATTGTCAGCATTTTGTGGTTGACATTTTGAATGTCTCAAGTTTAGATCTTTAGGGAAAATTCAGTAAATGTGTGTGTGTGTATATATATATATATATATATATATATATATATATATATATGAAGAGAGAGAGATGATTACATCATCATTGATATTACATACCATTATGAGAAACACCAAGGAGTGAAAGCACAAATGTGTGACGTAAAATGAAAGAATCACAGAACATTGATGATCTCTCTTCTACTATCTGTAAAGAACAGCTACAACATGCAAATCAAGTAGAGTTTGAATAGTGGTACTGCTACGTTTTGGTACCATAACTTGTAGAGTTAGTGTCAGGGGTAGGGGTTAGCACACATGAGCAAGGTGGTGCAGGAGGGGTGAAGCAGAAAAGAAAATGCAGTGCTGACTATACTGAGCCAGTGTATGTGCAGGGTTCTGCACACCCGTGATTTGCAGTGACAATGCTGTGCATTCCATGGCATGTTTACACTACCCCTCCCCTTGAGTCTCTAGGGCTTCAGCTCACCTTCAGTCCTTCATCCTCGTGGTGGTCCAGAGGTGAAACTCTTGAGAATGGACAATTCAGCCCTGGCTATTACTCCTATCCCTCCCTACCCAACTATTTTGCCAAACAGGGTGTTTCTCAAATTTGGGTCATTTGGGTTATAGCCAGGACCAAAAGCTGTATTTTGTGTAGCCTGCCACAAAATATATTGTGACATTCATACAGACAACTACTTCATATAAAATTTAACATTTTTTTTGAAGGGGTTTGCTGTATCAAGTGATTTTTTCATTAAATGTTTTACTGCAGATGAGCCCACTTCTTAGCTAAGTGATTATCTGAAGGGTTTAGCACCCATTCAGTATGCTAGACATGCAAAAGGCAATGGAACTGAATTATGTGCTTTTAGCAATGCAAGGATTCTTTAATATAATACAGCCATGCTTGCCAAACTGTTATACCACAATGCATATGCCAGATACTTTGGGTTCTCCGTACAACTTTGCATGGTATATATGGCACAGTGCCATAATTTGCTTCAGAACGACTACAAAAGCCGCAGTTCACTTGCTTCAAGTCAAAGGCTATTACCTTGGATCTCCCTCTGCAATTTTCCTCTAGTAATGAGGCTAAAACAAATAAAAAGAATGTGGTGAGTTCAGTAATGAAACTGCAACATAGGCTAAAGGAAGAGTCAGGCACCTGCCACGGGCTCTGTTTTCTTTGTTCATTCCTTAGTAATGCCATTCAGAATAAACTCGTACTGGCACAGTGAGGTTCACACTTGCCTCTGCATCTGCTATTTTTGGCTAGTTATAGGTCATCCAAGTTACCCTTCTGCCTCGCCTTCACATGGAAAGTTAAAAGGAACTGTGTAGCCAGCAGAGAAACACTTTGATAAAATATGGAATCAGAGCGTAGACTTGGAACATCTTGATTTTAAAGCGACATGCTTATGATCACAATATACAGTTGTGATTGTTAAGATTCAGAATCTCATGCACAGGTCTGCAGGTAAGTGCCATTAACATCTGACACCTTAACATGGTGAAATCATCTTCTGAGATTTATTATTGTTCTCTGGAACATAACAATATTTTATGCTCATAGCTCTCTGCAAAGTGTGGTAACCTCTTTGTCTGAAACTGGGCTGCTGGTTTGGGAGGTGATTTGATACCCATGGTTTTAATCCACCACACCCTTGGCAAGTCAATTAGACAGCTGCATGAAATCACTGGTTGTGATGCGTGAAACATCTGAATCTATTTTTTATTTCTCCCTGTAAAGGTTATAGCTGAAATACAAGAGAAATGAGAGAAACAGTTTAGTAACCAAACAGCATGAGGGATTCACTGATGTAGCATGCAGAAGAGAACTGTCTGTCAAGTCCCACTGCATAACTTTCTCATAAAACCATATGATAACCATGCAGCAGTATTTGTATAGTAAGTCAAACAATGATGGACTGATTTTAAAATTGGCAGCATTGACTGGTTCCTGTTTTCTGACTGTTAACACTTCATATGACTCCTTCACTGACAAGGAAATTGTTAATTTCGTTTAGGTCTATAATGCTTATGAACTGCTCGTTTTTCTTTCCCTTTTTCATTCAGTCGTTTGAAGTATTTCTGTCAGTGTTTTATAGTTTCAGATTATCTCTGTTATTTGCATTTAATATATACTGGAATCCCTTTCCCTTGAAAAGCTATAATGTAGTCCACCCCCTCCACACTATATACCTATACTCAGGTAGGGGCATATTTGTCCAGATATGCTGAGTTTAGAGTTTTGTTTTTCTCACCTTCTGGGGGACCAGCACTTGGAAAAGGGAGTGGCCTAATGTTATGTGCTTTAAACCTGGCTGAAATCCTGTGTTACTATCTTCCAGTTCTCTGATAAGAAGTTGAATGGATAGCAGTGCATTCGTTTCGCTATTTATCTGTGAAGCACACTTATTCATAAAGTGATATCGGTAAACTAAAGAGAGGCCTGCTTTTGATAGGGAAGATGCCTAAGAAAACAGAGTATCAACTGGTGGGTAGAGTTTTTGGAATCTTTTTGTCTGAGTTTTTTTTTTTTTTTTGAAAAATGAAATAGTACTTTGAAGTATGAACAAGTCTTTTAAACTTCTGGGGCTAGCATGTTATTTAATACTTGGGATATGCAGAATATTGAAAATGCAATACTACTTGAAACTTCTGAAAAGTGAATACGTGCATAGTATTAGGTGTTATATACTGACACCTATGATGTCATAGCTGTGTACGGTTTTGATTGCTGATTGAGAGAATAGCTTTCATTCTGCTTTTGGTCACGTATCCCACAATAATCTTTACGAGGATGAACATAGCTCTTTACTTGTATGTTGTTAAACCAGAGTGGTACAGTGAGTTTTGGTGACAAAGGATGATTTCATTGCTTATGGGGCATTCTTTATACTCATGTATTTCGGTGATCCTGTCTGATTGTAGCATTTTGTGACATTTCTTCTGCTTTTCATGGCATTTGACATCATTTCTAATGCTTGTGTACTTACCCAGTATATAATTAATGTTATTATAAAATGAAATAAGCAATTCTTCTTGAATGTCTTTACATGAAGAGTGATATCTTGGAAAATATGATTTTGGGAGAAGATTTTATTATCTCTTTTTATTATGTAGAAAGACAGAGAGAGAGAGAGAGAGAGTATAACGTAGCATCAGAAGTGATCTCCTCACAGATGTCCTCTATATTTTCTTAGGGACTGAGGAAAAGTGGTTCCCAGCTTGTGGATTTAATTAAATGTGTCAAATGTTTTAACAATGTATCAGAAGCTACAGTGGATGGTCAGGCAGACAGATAATATATTATAAATATGGAGTGCTACAATAAGTTGGTTTATATGCTGTGTTCACTGAATGCACATTGTTCACTTTCTCTTTTCTGGCTTCGCCATCATTGTGACTACAACCTTGGAGGTTAGTTGCATTTATGAAAATGATGTGGTAAACACAGCAAAAACCTCTGTAAGCACTTACATAACAAAATGAGATATCTAATGTTATTTTATCACCAGTCCCCAAACTATTAGGCACCCTTTATCTTGCCATGCCGGAGACCTGTTTGTTACTCATTTCCTTGAGGAAAGAGTCAAACATACAGGAATGTGATACCATCATCCTCACTGAGAGGGTGGACTTTGCCTTAGGTCCCCACCTCCGTAGTGTTTGCATGCCCCCAACATTTGAGGGGAGGATGTAAATAGGCTGCTGTGAGTAACATCTACAGGGCGAAGCATTGACAGGCTCCACCTCACTTTTAACTGCATCTTCTGTTTGATCCAGTCTTCACTAGGGATTCTAGCATCAAATGTGCCTAGGCACACATGTCCCAACCTTCCCCCTATTGCGATGCAAGCAGGCAAAATCTTGCTATGCCTTTGCTTCTCCTGCATAGGATCCTTCAGGTGCCTCTGCCTTATAAACCTGAGGAACAATGAAAAAAGATTATTTAATAGTCACTTTTTTATTTTTAACTTTAAATTAAATGTTGGAAGATCCAGTTCAGGTGCATATGATTATCAGTGTGTGCACTGATGTACAGATAGGTATGTGCATGAGTGCATGTGTGTGAGTGTTGTTCTATGAATGCTTAGCTATATAAATATATATTACATGCATTATATACACTATGTAAGTATATTTACACATTACATATACTCACGTATTACACATATTTTTTATATATATATATATATATATATATATATATATATATATATATATATGTGTATGTGTGTTTTTATATATATATATATATATATATATATATATATATATATATATATATATATATATATATATATATATGTATAAAACACACACAATTACTCAAAGAGTGAAAATGACAGAATTTACCAATAATCCCCATGAACCAAAGCACAGATAAACTGCTATATTAATCAAATGTTTTTGAAACCTTATTCCATAATTAAAGTTAAGTGTTGGGTACAACAAGGATTTCAACCTCAACCCTCCAAACCATTGCTCTGGTTGTTTTACTATGCAGCAATTAAAGTACATCAGAAATGGCTGAAGTGACTAGAGCACATGCTTTAAAAAAGTTCTGACTGATACTAAAGTTTATCTGAGTACTGGATCAGGGAGTTTGTAACGTGTTTCATCCCTCCTCTTCTTTTTCTAAATGCTTTGGTATTATGCTTGGAGGGAGAGACGTTGTTACTACACTTAATATGTGCTCCACAAGGGGTAACTGTACAGTAACAGAGACAGTGCAGATAATGTAAACAACTAAAAAGACTCTGCAGTGATGGTGAACTATACATAAGTCTTCCAGTCATTGTTAGATTCTCTATCTATGTGACTGCTGGATCTGCCCCTGCTGGTAAGCTTAGGTTGTGAGTGGAAAAGGGTATGGGGACCAACCCAGCCCCATTTACCTGGTATAAAAAGTAAATGGCAGTATGCTTTCACTGTTCTCAAGGGTCTGTTTATATATATATGGGTCTATGAGTGTAAGTATAATCTCTATTCTTCATCCACAGCATTTAGTATGAGTTTGAGTGGCATTTTGGTATTCTGTTTATGTCACTACAAAGTTAGTTAGCAAATGGAAGAGGTAATGGAGAGGAATTAGAGCAGACATGCAGCAGTGTAGATCACATTGTTAAAAAGAGTGAGACTGAAATGACAGCAGTATAATTATGTATGCATTTTTATTGTTATTTTAAACCACAGCTATGGATTTGTATGTATAGAAGGACAGTGCTACCACACATGGTTACAGTGGAAAACTAATGTGGTGGAAACGTATAAAAGGAGAAATAAGGAAGGTGAGAGGAATGAAGCATGACCCTTGTGTAGGAGACACAGCAGGGAGTTAAACAGAAGAGGAAGTGATAAGTTAGAGAAGAATTTAAACCACTGGACCGCATGGGTGCATAGAAAGGAGTAAGAACAAAAAGGCAGCATGTATGGAGAATGTAGTGGTGTGAACGTTGCTCTAGGTGATGTGACACCTCAATCCCATAAATGGAAAAAGTAGGGTGCTGCTGATATCTATACAGACATACATATCCCATATATGTGTATATATATATATATATATATATATATATATATATATATATATATATTTAGCAGTGTTCATATTGCTCCTAATTTTGTATAATTGCATAGTTTTTATTTAACTTTTTTTTCCTGTTTTTTATTCTAAAGTTATTACTAGGCTAACTGTCTTTGAGGCCATTTTAAGTGGAGCCAATTATTCCATTTGAGAATCAAATCATGAACCTTCTGTCTGTAAGATAAACACCTTAACCATTTTGCTAATCCCTAAACCCCAGTCAGATATTGTAATTTAGTTGACTTCATTTTCTGTATTGCACTGTTTTTTTATGTATTATCCTGAGTTGAAGCTGAAAACTGTCCATATCAATTAGTGTTTTACACCATTAAACAAACTGAAATAAAAAATAAAAATGACAAAACAGACATTTCTATCTATGGGTTTCACTGAATTTCATTGAAACACCCAAACATCTATAGTCCAAATGTTGGCAATGGAAAGCCAACACACTACTATGCATGTGACAAGCAATAACCTCGGTCCATGCAAAATTCAAACTGAAAAAAAAAGCAAGAACATACCGCTCAACATGGAAACATCAAAAAATATGGACAAAGGCACATGCAAAATAGGGGCAACTGGCCAAAAAATCTGGATGCTAATTAATATACAATTTACATACATAATTATGTAACCACACCCACTCTGATGGAATTGTGGGATGCCAACATTCAAACATGACTTGAAGAACAGACAAAATATTAAGCAGCACAAAATATATCACCAGAATAACACTGTTTTATTTATATTAAAATTTGAACTTGTATAAAATTAAAATGCAGTTTTATTTTATAAAAATAAAATAAACTGCTACACTAATATTAAATAAAATATAACCAGAACAATATTGCTTTATCTATATTAACATTTGAACTTGTATAAAACTTTAAACTTGTATAAAGCTACAGCACATCTCTATTCTGTGGTCTCTGCAGCTCTGTATTTGCCATTTATGTGCCTGTCTTTTACATGCATATTTGTTTAAACTTTAGAATTTAACAAGGTTATGTAAAAAGAAAAGGTTATTACTATTTCGTACTGTCTCACAAAAAGAACATTTAATTTATGATAATGGTCCTGAATAAATTTTGTAATCAATGTTCATCTTTCTGTTCTGTTTTAGCATGGAGTATTCTCCAAGGATATGACATCACTACCCTAGTATGATGATAATTTTATACTTGTGATGCTATACCTACTAACTGACGATATTTGGGCCATTATCATTCATACATGAATGAAATGTAAACTGAAAAAAAAATTAGCTGCAGACAAAAAACACAGAGGAGGAGAACGTCTATCTTTACTAAAACATCTGAAGTAATAAAATACTAGTTTAAAAAGAACTTCTGTGCCCAGTAGAAGGGATAGAAACTTCAATGTTAAAGAATCCCAAATTCAGGGACAAGCCTCTCTAGATGAGTTTTGGGAATGTAGGTCTTTACTAGAGATGTACCCTTGCTATGGGAGGTCTGTTTTGCAAGCATTTGTAGACTTACAGTATATTATGCCTTAAAGCTGATATTTTTCTTTTGTATGCTATATTTTTATAATTATACACCTATTGTCTTCTTATGTGTTAGATGCACCTGGAACTTTAGGAAGTGGCACTTTAAAAATAGTGCTTGACTGGTAATCAAAGGCTGTACAAATGTGGTTTGTGTTATGTGGCATGCCCAGAATTAGTCATCACATGTTCCCATTAGCAGAACTGTTGGGAATATGGAAGAATAGACAAAAAATGAAACAAAAATAGGCCAGCATCTTGTGTTTCTATGGCAGCCCACAGGCCCTGAACTGAGTAGCTAGCTCTTTTCATTCAGTTGTCCTAACAGTGGCTATTTGCTGTGGGTGAAATGCTTAAAGCAGATAAAGTCTGTAGGCAGCTAGGTGCCAGGGTCCAGCACAAAGAATAACTTCAATCACACTGGAAAAATGACTGGAAACAAAGAAAAAGAAGAATGCAATAAATAATGACTACACATTATTCATGAATGGAATCAGGCATGCATTACATGATATAAACCAAAAGAACTCTGAAGGGCAGCAATGCACTCTGCAAACAGATGTTGTATATCCAAGTGTTACGTGCAAAATAAATAAATATTAATGAATGCATTCATTAATTAAAAATATACAAATGAGCCAACAAGTAATGCTGTCATGATTCATGACTGTGGTATTACTGAATGTTCAAATAAAAGATTCTAATTTAACAAGCATGCTGCATCTCTAATTCCGTATTTAGGACGAATAATGTAAAACGATCATTATAACTGTGGGAGGTAGCAATACTGGGCTTTGTGTGCAAAGCAAACTTTCTTACAATCTGCTAGCAAGTGCACATTTCTAAAAATCGTGAATCCTGGCAGCACTCCTGAAGCTGGATATTTGTCCTGTTTGGTTGACTTATTTTACTAGTAACTTCGCATATAGTTTTAAAATTTGATGTTATTCGTATATGTAAAACGCAACATTCTTAAATAAAAATACATTGTTTTTTTTTTTTTTTAATTCCTGACCTACAAAAGCTTATGAACTCTTGAACCTTAGAAAAAACAGACTGGTGGGTAGAAGTTTCTTGTGGGAAATGGTGCCGCAACTGCTAAAAACAAATGTCCTGAGATAAGGGGTGAGTGTATTCCTTAATGGAACATAGGAAGGAATTCCATCAGAGACATTATTTTCAGAGGAATGCATTTGAGTAATTAGATAATATTAAATCTGTGATTATTCAAAATATTTAACATTGTGCTTCAAAACAGCATGTCCTGCGAACCTAAACAGATGTTCATGGTGCTGAATTCAGGATGCCAACTGACATTAGACTCAATAGAGGAGCAAATGTTGGACCACTTCAGCACCAGAATATAACCACTGGACAAGGCAAGAATAAATGACCAGCTACCAAGTGCCAAGGCTTATTCTTAACTGTTTAACCCACTTCCATTGTTAGTCACATTAACCCCCCCCCCCAACTGCAGCACCAAATCCTGCTTGGCCAAGACAACAGAAGAGCTGTCAACTCTAGTTATGCAGCTTCACATTTATGGCAAATCTGATACTGCACATATGCTGTCTACCTACAGTACTAGAGCTAACATACAGGTGGAGATGTGACATCAGGTGACATTAGCATACCTCTCGATCTCTTAGCAGAAGCAATCTGGACAAAGGCAAAAGTAATGCGGGGGAAATGCCCAAAACAGGAACAAATTTTAGAGTGTGCTCTTATAAACTTAGAATGTTGCTAGACTAAAAGGTTTTGTGTTACCATACATTCTCTGAGGGATAAGAAGTATGAAACTCAATTGCTTGTAATATGTCATTACGTAGTGGATACAATTCTCACTGATTTTCTAGAAAACCTTACATTTTATGAGAAACAAACAAAAATAGGAGGTGAAAATCTGGACATTCTGCGAAAATCTATCCAGTTGAGAGCTGTTGTGCAGCTTCACCCATATGGCAAAAGCGGTACTGCAGTCATGTAGTAAGTATTTTATATC
Source organism: Protopterus annectens (assembly GCF_019279795.1). Lineage (NCBI taxonomy): Eukaryota > Metazoa > Chordata > Ceratodontiformes > Protopteridae > Protopterus > Protopterus annectens. The sequence goes on from NC_056741.1 coordinate 355,505,858, forward strand.
CAAATATATCCAAAATATAACCTATTTATATATTTACTGTCAGGCACACACACACACACACACACACACACACACACACACACACACACACACACACACACACACACACACACAAACATGACCAGCAAGTACAGCCATTTTCTTGACTGTGTACTTCTTAGATGTCTGCTTGTGATGAAATGAATGAAAAACATTCATAGAGTGCAAGGCATTACATCTCACGCTATGCCTTTCAACTTCCCCAATGTTTGCCTTGGTTGATTTTCTGGTATATTACTAAGGATTACAGTCGATCAATAAAGCCAAACATTATAGTTGCATACTTCTTAATGTTCAGAAAATGCGTGTTTATAGAAAACCCCTTGCTGTTTTCCCTTTTTAAGGGAAGTGGATTATATTCTGTGATATTGTGTCGTTGTCCCTGGAATATTGTTGGCTTTGTCCAGAATTCTCGCGCAATACTGTTGATAACACAATTACTTTTGTTACTTGAGTTTTTTTTCATTCTATTTACCTTTTTTATTTTGTGGTTGAGGTTGCTGTTGCTAACTGTTTTAGTAACGATGCTTGCAGTCACAGCTCATTACCAGCTCAAACACGCGTCTTAGATTTGCTGGTGCTGACATAGAAAATGAAAGAAAAGCAAGTACCAGAAAAAAACATTGAAACAGTGGTAACTTGATAACAGAATGAAGAACAAACCCTCCATGTAAACCAGACAGCATAAAATGCATGTGGTATAAATTTTATGTCATTTGCATTTCAGAATGAATTTGTTCTACCTCTCAAGTGTGCACCAATATGAAGAACGTCCATCATTTTGAGTTATAAAAACTCCATGTTTCATACTGTTCCATATTAGAAGGATATGTCATACAGTCATTGTTAAGATTTTTTATTAATATCCATGTTGAGGAATATAAATCATGCTAATTCATCAAAATAACTTTTTGTAAGTATCAGCAAAGTTATAACCATGCTGAGATCTTCCTAGATGAAGTTTTAAGTGGTCCACATATGTAAAATGTAGTCATATGGTATTCTACATTTTGGAGACTGAACATTCAGAGTGATGATAAACTCTGAAAATGAATTTGAAATGTGATTCTTACAATTACATTGATAAATTATCTACTGCTTATCACTGGTGTGAACTTTCTGTAAAATTGTAATGCTTTGAGTTTTAGTAACAGCTTACACTGTATGCTGAACAGTTATATATTTCTATACATGAGGCTTAAAAGAGATGAAAATTACCCAGTGGTACTAACAGAATTTCAAAACAATTGTTTATCATATTTAATGGCTGTTGTCATATTGCTGCATTTTCAGAAGATGGTTATCTAGTGGCACATTCAATCTGATTTATTATCTTTTTATTTTATTTTTTTACCCTGTTTACTCACAAACAACAATATATGTTTCTTCTCCTAGTCCCTTCAATGTTATTAACAGTGTTATCATCAGCCTAACTGACCTTTATACATACACAAGTTAGAGGGCTGCCTAGAGTGCAGTTTGGCTTATGACGCCTTTCAAAGGTTTATTGTTTTTTTAACTAAATAAATTCAGCAGCATTTCTTTACTTAAAAAAACAAATACATAAAAAAATGGCTCATGGCATCCATTTTCAAAGCAGTGGCAGCCTATGGGGGAAATGCTATGCACTTGGGCCAATCAATCTGTCAAGTTTTCTGCTCGTTGTTACACAATCTACCTGATTTATGAAATGGTAAGAAGATGAACTCCTGCAAATATTCAAGGGAAAGGTAGATATTTGCTGTGGATGAGAGCAGCCAGCAGCAGCTAGTGAGAACATGAGGTATTTTTTTTAATTTTGTTATTATTTTTAATCCTAGCAGGAATTCAAATGTGAGTAGTGGACAAATATGAGGGACAAAGTTTGTGCCTGTTAACTGTGCCTGATATTGCAGAATGCAAGTGATTTTGTCTTATATTTTTGATTTGTTCCTTATAAAATTTGTATTTTTGCTGGTACATTGTTGAGTGTTGCATTCACTAAATAATGACAGGCATTTCAGTTTCAGACTTCATATACATTAGAAAATGCATACTTTGCAAAACTTGTTATTCTAAGTAATGACAGAAATTTGAGTTGCAATCATATACTTTAGAAAATGCATACTATGCTATGATAAAAAAATGTTCCTAACTTTGGGCCTTTGCACCCCCAGTTATTTTTTCTTTGTTCCTGATTCTTGTGCTAAAAAGTTGAGACAGCTATTTGAATACATTACTGTGTAGCTCTTATTTTATTTATTTATTTATTTAAAATTTTATAACAGATATCTGAGATGTATACTGACAATTGCCTATAATTTCTGGGGCTTCATGTGGAGGAAAATGGCTAACTGCTGTTGTTTGTTTATTATTCTGGTTTTGCAGGATTAATGTGATTTGTGAGAAGCAGTTTGGAATACTTCTGTGTGCCTATTGCTTGTGTGGAAGAAAATTAAAATGCATTTATGTAGCAATCATTTTCAGCACAATCAGACTTCTGAAGTTTACAAAGAAGTGGCTATATCTGCTGCTTCACGGTGGGAGGGGGAGCTGTCTGTGCATAAAAGTAACTGACCCCTTCTTATTTGATTAGTTTAAACAATCACTAATCTGGCTTTGTAAGACTAGCGTGCACTTGTGTGAACTAAGATGGAATACTTTATTACTGTGACTGTTATATAAAAAGAACTGCAGACCAAGTAACACTTTGAGGAGAAACACTATTCAAAGGAATCCAAGCAGTAACACTGGAACCTGTTGGTTGTGAAAGTTCTTGTCTTACTTCTTCAATTTATTTAGAATAAAGTTTTTCCTCAAAGTGTTTCTTGGACTGCAGATATCTTTTTTTGGGTTTTGGATTCTTGTCATTGCATCAAAATGTGCCTGTTGCCCAATTTAATGTTGTTTTGACTTTTATTAATATTTCAATATATGTAATAAAAATGAAGAAATATACGCTAAGGCAACACGTTCCAACAAGAACGAATAATATAAAAGTCAGTACCATAAACGGAACGTGAGTGCCTGTACGAAATTCTTAATTATCAAGTCTCCGTAGCATCACCGACAGGGTATAAGCAGCAAGGTATAAGTCCAATAGCAGAGCAAAATTCACTTCATATAACCAACACCATACCAGCGATTGTAACAGGAACGTTCTTTATTCACATAGAGCAAACTCAGTAAGCGCTCAGACTGTAACAAACATTCTAAAATCACAGTCTTTAAATACATTTCACACAGATCTAAACAATCATTCAATCAACATATCATAATTATTTAAAGAGGCCATGGATGTATAAGCCCTATCTAACAGTTGTACTTAGCTAAAAAGTAATAAGTGCATACTAAAAACTAATGCTGCTAAATAAATGGCAAAGTACTATATATCGCTATATAATAAGCTATCTAAACAATGATATGTACAAATATTAAAAAGTTTTTAAAATTTTTTAAAAATACAATCCCCAAGAGTAAAAATACTTGGATTAGTGTAAAAACCTACTTAATTTCCTTCTTTTCAACATGGGTTGGATACTAACTTTGTCATTAAGGCCGGGATGAAACTCCGCTCTACATCTCAAAATCCACCTTAGTTCCATTTCCAGCGTATAATTTTCAATATCCCCCCCTCTAGTATTAGTGTGGATATGTTGTACTACAAGGAAAGTAAACTTATGTTCATCACTAGTGGACATCTGGTGTTTCGCTAATGCATTATTGGGATCCTTCACCCTCATTTTGTAGTAATGCTCCCTAATTCTCTCTCTTAATTGCCTGTTGGTTTTACCAATGTAAAACGCTGTACAGGCGGAGCAAAGGGCAAGGTAAACAACATTAATGGACTTACAATTTGTCCCTGTCATGAAAGAAAAAATCTGACCAGTGATAGGTTGTTTAAAGATGGTACTATCATTGATAAGTCCACATTGATTACAATTACCACAAGCACTGGTATTAAAACCAGGATTAAAATACCTGGTACCACTTTTATGACAAAGAATCTCTTTGAGATTCCTCTTATTTTTATACATGTACTTTGGTCTAGGACCTACCACTTTCCGAATTTCCTCATCAACACATAAGACTTCCCAGTGTTTCTCAATAACATGTTTAACATTATAAACATCTTGGGTATAAAAGACAGGTAAACTCACACTAGTATCCCTGTTCCTTGGTGTGTGTCCATTCCTTTCGAGTTCATTCCTCCAACCATTCCCTGAAAAATATGGACGGGCTGTAGTTGTCCTTAGCCCTCTAGTCTCTTTTATGACCTTATCTACTTCAACTCCATTATATGATCGGTCTGTTAACCTAGTTCTCAAACTCGAAATCTCTTCATTATAGCCCTCCTCCACAGGGTTAGGCTCTCATGGCTTGACCTCTCATTACATTATTAAAAACATGTAGAGGATGCATGCTCGTTCTATGCAATAGAGTGTTCCTATAACAACTCTTCCTATGGACTGCTGTATTCAGCAATCCATTCTGTAACCTAATTAAATCTACATCCAGGAAAGACAATCGATCCCTGGAATAAGTCATACTAAATTTTAGAAATCGAGTTGTATTGTTCATAAAACCAACAAACTCAAATAACTGTGCTTCAGTCCCCTCCCATATTAAGAAGAGGTCATCCATGAACCTCTTATAAAATCTTACATACTGTTTATATAATGTGCTGGGTAACAGTGTTTCCTTCTCCCAAAAAGCCATGACTAGGTTGGCGTAGCTATTGGCACAAGATGTGCCCATAGCTACGCCATCCCTTTGTAAATATAATTCATCAGTAAATAAGAAAACATTGTTTTCTAATATAATTTCAAGGAAAAGTGCTAATAGTTCAATCATATTAGCTTCCAAACTGGAATATTTCCTCAAATATCCTTGCACATACTCAACCCCACAGTCATTGGGAATGACTGTGAAGAGACTTGTCACATCAAATGTGACCAAATAATAATCACTAATTTCATCTAACTTGCTGACATAGTCATACAGACTAATAAGAAATTCTTTACTATCTCTCAAAATAACATCATTCGAGTCTATAACTGGTCTTAGGTGTCTTTCCACATACAGTGAAAATGGTTGTGTCAACCAACCTTCACCCGAAACAATAGGCCTCATTGGAGGTTTCATTAAACTCTTTGGAGGTTTCATTAAACTCTTGTGGACTTTGGGGAGGCCCTTCAATACGGGTATTAAGGGATTAGTAACCCTTAAAAACTTGGATAAATTCCTGTCTATAATTCTGCTCTTAAATAAATCATCTATGGTATCATAAACACGAAACACTTTCAACCTTACTTCCTCCAAATCTAATTTACTGTAGAAGGAAGTATCACTTAACATCAAACATACACTCTCTCTGTACATCACGGCATCCATGATTACAGTTGAACCTCCCTTATCTGCAGGGGCAATAATAATAGAATTGTCATTTCTTAAACTATCTAATGCTTGCCTTTGAGTAAAGGTCAAATTACATTTACCTTTCCTATTTCTGCCATGTCTGTCACTATTACTGTAGTATTCGTAGAGGTCATGTTCCACTAGCCTACTATATGTTTCTAATATAGGATGCAGTACTGGAACATACGTAATTGGTTTAAAACTTTAGCATCAGAATTCATATCCCCAGAATTCCCATACTGTAATTTTAACTGAATATTCCTGATAAACATCTTCATGTCTATCACTGTATCCGTAACATCACTCCTCTTAGTAGGAATGAATGTCAAACCTTTATTCAGCACAATTTCTTCATCTGAACTTAATATTCTACTAGACAAATTAATTATAATTGATTCCCCTTTCTGCTCCACATTTTCTTTATAGTAGGGCCTACTGGCTCTGTATCCATGGCTTTCCGTTTCTGACGGCCTCTGAGCTTCAGTTATATGAAGTTGTTAGTAGAATATCATTTACCTGAAGAGGAGGCATTACGTGAAGATGTAACAAAAATGTATGAATCTATCACTCGGAAGTTCACCTCTGCTAGGGCGACTCTAGGTGTTGATAGACTGATGGACAACGTCCTACTTTATGAAAAAAGACTTTTAGATCAAAAGAAACAAAAGATTGAGAGAGACACCTATGACTTTACTAATGGCCAAATCTTTGTTTGGCCTAGGACTATGTCTGGTAAGGCTGATAAAAAGATTCAGGCTGTTGACACTAATAAGTTGAATATTGACTCTAATTTAACTGAGCATGTATATCATAGCAATGATCCTAGTTATGTTATACAAAGCGATCCGGGAAGCACTGGGATGGTCGACAGTGCTGTTACGGATAATGCTAACACTGTTCCTGTTTCTGGAAATTTAGAATGTGTGAATCTATATCCATCTGTTGTCACTATTAATGAGCGTATTAGTAGTGATAGTAGTGTGAATGGAATGTTAACCACCAGTAATAAACAGAATGCATGTACTGCTCAAATAAATAATGGTAATCAATCTGTGGTAAGGAAGAAAGTAACAGAACATAGGAATATTGATGATGTGAATATTAGGGATACCCCTTTCCCGATACAGTCACCCCGATTCAAGGGGAGGACACGCTCCATGAGCAGAGGCCGTCAGAAACGGAAGGCTATGGATACAGAGCCAGTAGGCCCTACTATAAAGAAAATGTGGAGCAGAAAGGGGAATCAATTATAATTAATTTGTCTAGTAGAATATTAAGTTCAGATGAAGAAATTGTGCTGAATAAAGGTTTGACATTCATTCCTACTAAGAGGAGTGATGTTACGGATACAGTGATAGACATGAAGATGTTTATCAGGAATATTCAGTTAAAAATACAATATGGGAATTCTGGGGACATGAATTCTGATGCTAAAGTTTTTAAACCAATTAGCACGTATGTTCCAGTACTGCATCCTGTACTAGAAACATATAGTAAGTTAGTGGAACATGACCTTCATGAATATTATAGTAACAGTGAAAGACATGACAGAAATAGGAAAGGTAAATGTAATTTGACCTTTACTCAAAGGCAAGCATTAGATAGTTTAAGAATTGACGATTCTATCATTATTACCCCTGCAGATAAGGGAGGTCCAATTGTAATTATGGATGCTGTGATGTACAGAGAGAGTGTATGTTTGATGTTAAGTGACACTTCCTTTTATAGCAAATTAGATTTGGAGGAAGTAAGGTTGAAGGTGTTTCGTGTTTATGATACTATAGATGATTTATTCAAGAGCAAAATTATAGACAAGAATTTATCAAAGTTTTTAAGGGTCACTAATCCCTTAATACCCGTATTGAAGGGCCTCCCCAAAGTCCACAAGAGTTTGATGAAACCTCCCATGAGGCCTATTGTTTCGGGTGAAGGTTGGTTGACACAACCATTTTCACTGTATGTGGAAAGACACCTAAGACCAGTTATAGACTCGAATGATGTTATTTTGAGAGATAGTAAAGAATTTCTTATTAGTCTGTATGACTACGTCAGCAAATTAGATGAGACCAGTGACTATTATCTGGTCACATTTGATGTGACTAGTCTCTTCACGGTCATTCCTAATGATTGTGGGGTTGACTATGTGCAAGGATATCTGAGGAAATATTCCAATTTGGAAGCTAATATGATTGAATTATTAGCACTTTTCCTTGAAATTATATTAGAAAACAATGTCTTCTTATTTGCTGATGATTTGTATTTACAAAGGGATGGCGTAGCTATGGGCACATCATGTGCCAATAGCTACGCCAACCTAGTCATGGCTTTTTGGGAGAAGGAAATACTGTTACCCAACACATTATATAAACAGAATGTAAGATTTTATAAGAGGTTCGTGGATGACCTCTTCTTAATATGGGAGGGGACTGAAGCACAGTTATTTGAGTTTGTTGGTTTTATGAACAATACAACTCGATTTCTAAAATTTAGTATGACTTATTCCAGGGATCGATTGTCTTTCCTGGATGTAGATTTAATTAGGTTACAGAATGGATTGCTGAATACAGCAGTCCATAGGAAGAGTTGTTATAGGAACACTCTATTGCATAGAACGAGCATGCATCCTCTACATGTTTTTAATAATGTAATGAGAGGTCAAGCCATGAGAGCCTCTCGCCTTAACCCTGTGGAGGAGGGCTATAATGAAGAGATTTCGAGTTTGAGAACTAGGTTAACAGACCGATCATATAATGGAGTTGAAGTAGATAAGGTCATAAAAGAGACTAGAGGGCTAAGGACAACTACAGCCTGTCCATATTTTTCAGGGAATGGTTGGATGAATGAACTCGAAAGGAATGGACACACACCAAGGAACAGGGATACTAGTGTGAGTTTACCTGTCTTTTATACCCAAGATGTTTATAATGTTAAACATGTTATTGAGAAACACTGGGAAGTCTTATGTGTTGATGAGGAAATTCGGAAAGTGGTAGGTCCTAGACCAAAGTACATGTATAAAAATAAGAGGAATCTCAAAGAGATTCTTTGTCATAAAAGTAGTACCAGGTATTTTAATCCTGGTTTTAATACCAGTGCTTGTGGTAATTGTAATCAATGTGGACTTATCAATGATAGTACCATCTTTAAACAACCTATCACTGGTCAGATTTTTTCTTTCATGACAGGGACAAATTGTAAGTCCATTAATGTTGTTTACCTTGGTACAGCGTTTTACATTGGTAAAACCAACAGGCAATTAAGAGAGAGAATTAGGGAGCATTACTACAAAATGAGGGTGAAGGATCCCAATAATGCATTAGCGAAACACCAGATGTCCACTAGTGATGAACATAAGTTTACTTTCCTTGTAGTACAACATATCCACACTAATACTAGAGGGGGGGATATTGAAAATTATTCGCTGGAAATGGAACTAAGGTGGATTTTGAGATGTAGAGCGGAGTTTCATCCCGGCCTTAATGACAAAGTTAGTATCCAACCCATGTTCCAAAGAAGGAAATTAGGTTTTTACACTAATCCAAGTATTTTTACTCTTGGGGATTGTATTTTTAAAAAATTTTAAAAACTTTTTAATATTTGTACATATCATTGTTTAGATAGCTTATTATATAGCGATATATAGTACTTTGCCATTTATTTAGCAGCATTAGTTTTTAGTATGCACTTATTATTTTTTACTTTTTAGCTAAGTACAACTGTTAGATAGGGCTTATACATCCATGGCCTCTTTAAATAATTATGATATGTTGATTGAATGATTGTTTAGATCTGTGTGAAATGTATTTAAAGACTGTGATTTTAGAATGTTTGTTACAGTCTGAGGAAGCCGTGTATGGTGAAAGCGCTTACTGAGTTTGCTCTATGTGAATAAAGAACGTTCCTGTTACAATCGCTGGTATGGTGTTGGTTATATGAAGTGAATTTTGCTCTGCTATTGGACTTATACCTTGCTGCTTATACCCTGTCGGTGATGCTACGGAGACTTGATAATTAAGAATTTCGTACAGGCACTCACGTTCCGTTTATGGTACTGACTTTTATTAATATTTCACCACAAATGGACAACTGAAGTGTACACAATCAATAAAGTGATAGCAATTGATGGTTCTGGATGCTGTCTATGGATACAAGTAACTTAACCCTGCTGTTTGATCACTGTTAAACAAGTCACTGGTCTGGCATGTCAACAGTAGTGTCACAGTATGCATTGTTTTTTTCTTAAATCAGTGTAAACTAGTATTGCTATGGCTTATACTTGTGCATGTATAGGGTGGGGTATTGCAGTGTATTTAAGATTAACAAATTGACCATAATTCCTTTCACTTTCCATCAGCATTGCACATGATAAGTGGTTATTTCTGGTAGTCTTCTAGAAACAGAATGTATGTGAAAGTAGCTGATCACTGGTACTGTGGCACAGTGAGTGGCATTACAATCTCATAATGACTAGTAATGGTTGAGTAAATGAGTATGGATTCTTCTGTATGGAGTCTGCAAACCCTCCCAGTCTATGTGTCGGTTTATCCATGTGCTTTGTTTTCCTCTAACACCCCAAAGATATGATGTAGGTGAATTTGTGTCTCTCCAATTTGCCTGTGTGTGTTTATGTATGCAGTTTGCGGCAGTGTGTGCATGTGTGTGTGTGTGTGTTTGTGTTCATGCTTGTGTATTTTGTGATAGACCTGGTTTGTCAGGGGAGTATTAATTTGTATGTTTGTCCATTTTGTGATAGACCTGACTTGTCAGGGGAGCTGTGGACATACACAGTGTTGCCAAGTATACACACATGCACACACATGCACACACTGACACACACATATAAATATATTTATATTATATATATATATATATATATATATATATATATATATATATATATCAGCAAACAGACAGGAAAAATAAGACATAAAATACGTGAAAGAGCAGTTACACAATCAGAACATCTGCAGACCTGACAACACTCATACTCTGAGCTGTAAAATGTATGTTGACAGAGGCAGCAGAGGGTGCCGTAGCTTCTTTGGGGAGGGAGGGTCATTACTTGTTTTATCTTCCCCAGAATCAAATCTCAGAGGCATGCACAGAACATTGCTATAAGTTGAGTTGGGACTGGAGACTGTCTGATTATTATTTATTTAGGTTTCTTCATAAACCTCAGAGGTCTGCACAGAATTCTGGTCACTATAGCTGGAATACATTACTGTGATAACTATTTCCTTACAAGCAAACATTAGATGCATATACAGGTGACTATCCTTTGGGGTAGTGATAAGGAGGCATGGTGTTTATATATGTTTAACAGCAACAAATTGAAATATGTTACTTTGTTTTCTTTGTTCTTTCAGTTTTGATCTAGTCTGACATCAGGGTGGTACACAGAAGGCAGATGCCTTTTGGGAGGAGGGGTAAAAAACATGGTATATATGTTTGAGAACAGCACTTAAAATATATAACAACAGTCTTTTGTGCCTTAACTTTTATCTCATTCTATTACCAGGGGGATACACAGAAGGTGAGTATTTATTTTTGGAGATAACAGAGAGGAAACCACCTTTCTCAAGTATGGTTCCTGTATCGTTGCAAGCATTTGTCATTTTGGTTTACTGTGAACTGCTATTTTGTCAGACATAAATTATTTCTTCCTTGAAAGTAAATGAGACTGAATTTCTTTCCTTAGTCGTGATTTTTGTAAAGGCAAAAAAGTTGGAAAAAATGTCATAAATGCACTTCAGAACATCTAGAATCACATGGCTTCTTTGGTCCTAGTGGTCTGCCCAGAAACCCAACTTAATTTAGTTATTTTCTCCACAGTTATTATAGTACAGTCTTGACCAGTTGGGGTGTGTTGCAAAAAGAGCTGAAAAGTAAGACAAAACATAACTAAATGTAGAAAAAGTAATTTGTATGGGGTGGGGAGTTGAAGGAGGAGGAAATTAGGGTGACACTTGGGGGATGGGCCCAGGTACGGGAGCAGTTCACAGTAGGGTTTCCATGGAGTCCTTCACCTACAATATCATTTACCTAAGGCCAGCCCTGATCATCAGTAAACTCGTTAGGATCAAACGGTTTTATTTACTTCATTTCATTGCCCAGTAGATCCTATTGTGACCTTTACAAACATGTAATTTCTGAAACTAGTACAGAAAAACCTAAGAGCTACTGTTTCAGGAATGCTGACAACATTCAGTCATGTATTAAATGAATTATGGCATGCATGTGTAAGAAAAGTTGGTGCTCTAATATCACTAACCAGCATAGTGAGAAACAAAGAATATAGTAACTCATTCGCTACAATGGGTGGAGCTTAAGCTTTTTGATAGAATCAAATTATGTCCTCACATATCAAACAAATGTTCATCTCCTGGAACCATAGGGGTTTCTAAAGAAGTCTAAATGGCAAACTCTCCAGCACAAAATATTTTTATAGTGGCGGTATTCTTTAGGATCTTAGTCATAAACTGGATTTTATAAGTCACTGTAAACACAGCAACTATTAACTTTGTAACATTTTGTAAACATTTTACAATATTTCAGCATCCACTCAAGTTACATGCATACTATCAGTAGCATTTTGTTCACCCAGCTGAAAATGTTCATATGTGCTAAGCAGTTCTGTCTTTGTTATTTGGTTGCTGAAAGGTTAAGAAAAACCATGACATTTATGACAATATAAATAATATTATATGGAAAACAATTCATCTTTACCTATAGCAGATAGAGGTCAGAAACCAATACAGTTGCGTTTTTTACTCTGTAAGCTTTAAGATGAAATCTGTTAATACTTTGTATGTAGTATGGTTTTGGAATTATTAATGCAAATATGAACAAGCAATATTTGATGCTTAGATGCACAGTAGAATGTAACTGCAGAATACACCATTCAGCAATTTTATTTTCTCAGTGCTGAAAATGTATGCCTGTCATTTGCTTGTCAGAATGAAGAGTTGTGGTATCAAGCTGAGCTTTTTTCGGTAATATAGCACCTGGAGAAAGATAACAGACTGTTTCTGCTTTCCTCTATAGCTGAGGTAAGTGCAGATGTGTACCAACGATGAATTTAGAAATGGTTCTGTCATAGTAACCCTGTCCCCTTTTGCTAATTGCTAGATAGAGAAAAACAAGTCTCCCTAACACCTGGAATGTAAAATACTTTTGAGTGAAGTACATAAGAAAAAGGAGAGTGGGCATATAAGGTCATGGTTGCAGGTAGCCATGCTATTTAAAATTCTAAGAGAATAGATAACTAAAGTAAAAGGAACAGAGGGCCATGTAAGAAATCTTTAGAAGGGTACAGAAAACTCACATCTGGTGGGCCATTCCTCAGTTAGATTAACCAGAACAGTTGATTTATTATTGTATAACAGTACATGAGAGAAAAGAGGACAGGAAAACTACTGTTTCATGCTTACCACTGAAAACAGAGATGGTGACCAGAATGGCACTCACACCACAACTCTCACTGATTCTCATTGGCAAGTTTTGAAGCAATGACCAGTACTGTTAGCCATCACTAAGGCAGTTACTTTCCAGATATCAGTTACCACTAAATCTGTAAGTTAACATTACATGCTATAGATTGACTGGGTTCCTATTAGATGACTGAAGACGCATTCTATCGAATGTGTCTTGGTCGAACTTAAAACAACGAAAAGGCAAAATAGAGAAGCGGCTTTTAAGCGAGTTCTTTCCCAGGGAAAGAATTCGCTTGGCTGCTTCTGTTACTTTGCCGTTTCTGGCACTGTAATTTTTTTTTTTTGGAACAGAGTTTTTTTCCCTTGGAAAAAAAATCGCTGTTCTGAGCTTTCGAGATTGTAAGCTTTTGCTTACATGGGGTCA
>NC_056741.1:355521650-355551650 GCF_019279795.1 Protopterus annectens
CTTCTTCTGGTTCTAATTCTTCCAAGACCTTACAATTTCCCTCTCCAGGAGAGGCAACCACATCCGCTAGTTTGGGATTTAAAGATTCCCATTTACTGGTTGTTACAAAGTTTCACCACCATGATACATGGTATATACATAGTTTGGCTGACTCTAACCATAATGCATGGCATATACACAGTACCTTTTATAATAAAAACAGTGACTATGCCACAATATATTATAGGACAGTATCAGTATTTGGCATAGTTATCATCACCTCACAACTGATTCTGCAGGATCCCAAAGTTCACGTTTTAGATGTCAAAATCACCCTAAAAAAATTAATTACCACTTCATAGCTAGCTGTAGAACACCATGTCCTATACTGACCTAATAGCTGTATTAATACCTTAGCTGAAATCCCTATTAATCCCAGCACCTTTATATTACTGGACATCTACTGCCTATCAATAAACTGGTTGGCTTACACTGGCAATGCCTGACATGACCATTGTTTCCTTGCTATAGTTACTACTATGCACTGAACTTGAACTCATACTGCATTACAGTACTGCCATTCATTTATGAAGCCAGTGCTCTAGCAATGTCATACATCCCTGTCAGTACTGCACCTGCACCTCATTGACACCTGCCGATTGTGCCCCCATAACAGCTTACAACTGAGACTGTGGCACCCTTCACCCAGCCCTAATTATGGCACTGCTTCCTTGGAATTATACGTGTTAACTCTCTTGTAAAAGCACTTACCATGTTACAGGTGCGTAAATATTCTCAGTCTTATGCATACAAACTTGGCCTGTTGCATACCTCCATGTGATTCATTTTCTGTCATTAAATTACTCTATAAATTAGAGTCTTTTCCCTTAAAATTGCTATACTTCTACTGGAAATATCTCTGTATTTAGGGACTTATCAAAAAACAAACCTTCTTCCATTATTATGTAATTAAGTAATCTGAATTCCACTGACCCTATTGCTAAAGTCACTGCTTGTTTCTTTAACTTCTACTCCCACTTAAATAGTTGTCTGCACCAGACATAACAAGATATTTAAAATAACCTCTCATGGTTTTATACCCATATGAGTAAAGTATAACAAGAGAAAGAAATTATTTATTGCTTATAAGGTGTTTCATTCTGCCCACCATAACTCTACACTTCAAACAGTGGTTTATTTCAGTTAAATAACATTGTGAGTTTTATCGTCTACAGTTTAATGTTCTGCAGTTTTGTTCCCCTGTACAATTAATTGCTAGCTTTAATATTTCACTCAACATGTGGCTTTGCCTTCCATATGGGTATTTTTACATTGCCCACCTTATCATGAAGGGATTCACATCTAGATCAAGGGAGGTCATAGTCTCCCTATACTCATCACTCATCAGACCAATGATTGAGTACAATGCCCCATTCGAATGTATCTGACCCGACACTTGTAGCAGCTAGAGAGGCCACAAAGTTCCTCACCAAAAGGATAAAGGGTCTCAAAAATCTGTCCTATGCTGCCCGACTGAAAGAACTCCAGCTCTATTCAGTCGCCACGCTTGCTCAGAGGTGACCTTTGCCTGACATACAAGGCCATGTCAAACCCAGATTTGATGAATATGCTTCACCTCAAAAATCTAGATCCGTCAGAGCCACAAGGGCGGAGACTTAAACCTTGACACGGCTATTAATAGGACGTGCTGGAGGGATAGATTCATCACCCAAAGACTCCCTATGCTGTGGAACAAAATCCCAGTATATGTGAGGCAGAGCACCTCGCTGGCCTTGTTCAAGAGAAATCTTGACCAATGGATGGGAGATCGCAGATATACCCCAGGGATTACCTCAGTGTCACTGCTCGACAGAGGCACAGCAAAATAATGGGTATAGTTCCCCATACTAAAGGGGTGGCGTAAGCCACAAAACTATGGGCTAGGCTTGTAAATGCCCTCGGGCAGATAGCCTAGTATGAACCTATGAACCTATGAACCTATAGTCAACAATGTAGGATAAATAACTGTACACAATACTATTTTTTGTTGTTAGTTACAATGTATTATTACTATTAATTTTGCTGAACTGCTGTTTGTGTCATCATCTAAGAAGTCATTTTTAGGGGACCTGAGTGTGCTTGGAAGGAGAGTTTAGAGTCTGTCTTCAGTATAGCCAGTTCTGAATGCTTTTGGTAGGACCGAGTATAAAACATATCTTTATAGTTTCAGAATGCAGCAAGTATGCTTGTATATCTATACGTGAATCTGCATGTCTTCCTGCCTCATTACCATTTTCCTGTTCACATTGTTTTGCATAAACAGTATACTATACCCCTTTGAGCACAGAATATCTTTTTACGGTTGTGCCATACTACAGGTATGTCTGTTTACCGGTCTGATTACAACTTCCCTAAATTAATGGCCATACATCTGTCTATCTACCTACCTGAATATGGTCTTACATAACTGCTGGACCCATGGACTGAAAATTGCCCAAGACCCATTGCATAGTTAATCCACCACTGGATGTTGTACTGGTCCTTCCCAGTGCTGCAGTTTTCCAGTATGTTCTGGTATTAAGTGTGGAACTGAGCTATGGGCACCAGACATTTTCTTGCCATAAGATAAGATAAGATCTATAGCTATATAGGCAATCCCAAACAAAACAAAGACTCTTAGTACCAAAGGCAAGCGTCCAGTCTGGTGGACCCCAGCCATAAACAAACTCTACAATAAAAGGAGGAAGCTACTACAAGATACAGCAAAATCCTTAAAAGGTAAGACACCCTTGATCACTATAAGTAAAAAACTAAGAGCTCTCATAAAATCATCCAAAGCAAATTTCGAGAGAAAAATAGCTAAAGACTCAAAAGACAATCATAAGGCCTTCTTTAGCTATGTTAGACACCTAGGAGGAAACTCCCAGATATGCTCAGAACTAGTTCAAAATGATGTGAAGATTACTGATCCTACAGACATTGCCAACATACTGGCTGACAGGTTCAGTGCAAACTTCTCCCCTCCCCCAAAGGAGATATATATACCAAACGATTGCAGCCCCCAAACATCTCCAGCCCAAGTGAGAACTGCTCTCCAAAGCAAAAACACAGCATCCATGGGACCTGATGGTGTCCCCGGCTGTGTGCTCCACTTAACTCAATGAGGAATTAAACCCACAGCTAGGACAGCTGTTTAATCAAAGTCTTACCTCTGGATACACTCCAGGGAGTGGCGACTGCAACTGTGGTCCCACTTCACAAAGGCGGTGCCTCCACCGACCCTGGAAATTACCGCCCATTAGCCTGACAAGCCTTATCTGCAAAGCCATGGAGAGGATCATAATGGACCTCATAAATAAAGACATAGGGAATTTGCAGACTTTGGATCCAACCCAGTTTGGCTTTGTCAAAGGCAGATCATGCCTTTTAAACTTGGTTGACTTCTTCAAACAGTCACCAAAGCCATTGATCAGGGAAAGGCAGTCCATACAGCCTACCTCGATCTGGCTAAGGCCTTCATACAATACCCCACTCGGGTATCATTGAAAACTCATCAGCTTAAATGTTAACCCATACATCACAAGATGGGTTGCAAACTGGCTGAGTGACAGAACCCACAGGGTCAGAGTTGCTGGCCATGTCAGACTCAAAACCTGTCACAAGTGGTGTCCCACAGGGCTCAGTCCTGGGCCCACTCTTGTTTGGCATCTACTTTTCCGAAGTACAAGCAAACACAGGAGGGTTATGGCTGACAAAGTTTGCAGATGACTGCAAACTGGGCCATAGTAGAAAACACATCTGACACAGATATCCTTCAGAAGGGTCTCACAGAAACGGATAACTGGTGCCAGAGCCACGGCCTGAAGTTAAATGCCAAAAATGCATAGTCATACCCTTTGGGAAAAACAAGGTTACCCCTAGCTACCAAATAGGTGGCAATCCACTGAGCACAGAAGAAGTTATCAGGGACCTGGGGACCCAGGTTGATAGTAGTCTGTCATTCGACACCCATGTAGCTAAAGTAGTTAGGAAGACTTTCTACATTGCCCACCTTATCATGAAGGGATTCTCATCTAGATCAAGGGAGGTCATAGTCTCCCTTTACTCATCACTCATCAGACCAATGATTGAGTACAATGCCCCATTTGGGATGTATCTGACCCGACACCTGCAGCAGCTGG
This sequence comes from Protopterus annectens, assembly GCF_019279795.1. Taxonomy (NCBI): domain Eukaryota; kingdom Metazoa; phylum Chordata; order Ceratodontiformes; family Protopteridae; genus Protopterus; species Protopterus annectens. The sequence continues at coordinate 355,525,811 of NC_056741.1, forward strand.
AGAGGCCACAAAAGTTCCTCACCAAAAGGATAAAGGGTCTCAAAAATCTGTCCTATGCTGCCCGACTGAAAGAACTCCAGCTCTATTCAGTCGCCACAGCTTGCTCAGAGGTGACCTTTGCCTAACATACAAGGCCATGTCAAACCCAGATTTGATGAATATGCTTCACCTCAAAAATCTAGATCCATCAGAGCCACAAGGGCGGGAGACTTAAACCTCGACACGGCTATTAATAGGACGTGCTGGAGGGATAGATTCATTACCCAAAGACTCCCTATGCTGTGGAACAAAATCCCGTTACATGTGAGGCAGAGCACCTCGCTGGCCTTGTTCAAGAGAAATCTTGACCAATGGATGGGAGATCGCAGATATACCCCAGGGATTACCTCAGTGTCACTGCTCGACAGAGGCACAGCAAAATAATGGGTATAGTTCCCCATACTAAAGGGGTGGCGTAAGCCACAAAACGATGGGCTAGGCTTGTAAATGCCCTCGGGCAGATAGCCTAGTATAAACCTATGAACCTATGAACCTATAAATATATTTCATGTCGCTGTCAGCATTTTTACTGTGGTGATGTAATTTCTTATTTTAGAATACTGCATTTTTCTTGCTTGTCTTGTGTTAGAAGCCTGAGACCTGACTGTGTGAGTCCTGTCACTTTGAAAAATAAAAAAAATATTCCAAAATTCACTGTTAAACCTTTAAAGCACTAGCCTGTCTTCACTCCCAGCAATGAGGGACAGTATCTCCCACACCGCTATTTCTTATATATATTACCTGTAAGTCAATTTTTCCTCAGAGTAGGGGTGATGCACTGAGATACCACAACCTCAAATTTGAGATAAGATTGTGCCACATTTGTACATTTAGTTTAAATAATCTCAAATTTCATGAATGGTCCTCAGAATTTCAGAAGACTTCCTTACATGTATTTCTAAATGTGACAACTGACAAACACTTGTTCATATCCAGTGTTTGTATGTCTCTGGTTGGACAGGTGCTATTTAATATGCATCATATATAACCAGCAGTGATTAATGAAATAAGTTTGCAGGTTCAGCTGTATTAATACTTCTTTTTATTGTTGTATATATAGAATAAATGTTTCCAAAAAAGGAAACAATTGAATTGTGTGTCATATTTTTCTGGCTAGTTTCATTTGTCTCTTAGTAAGGAAAAAGTTTCAGTAAAATATAGCAAGAAAGCTGCAACCGAGCTAGAGTCTTCACTGTGTAAAACCTTAAACTTCCTGTAGTGGAGGCCCATGGGATATATGCAAATGACCCCTTAAGGACATGCTTGTGTTCACCTACATGATTTCTGAATTTGCCATGACTTTTTACTTTTCAGGTTTTTATAGGTACATTCTGGCCACTACACCCAAACCTAACTAGCTGTAGTTCTGCATGCGCTGGTCATTTTTTGACCTCTTTAGAACAGCATAAGTAGATTGTTTGGCTATACTTTAGAAACACAAAATATACTGCTTTAAAATGAAGATATACACACACACACACACACACACACACACACACACACACACACACACACACACACACACACACTCTCTCTCTCTCTCTCTCTCTCTCACACACACACACACACACACACACATGCACACACTCTGGAGACTAGATTTTAAGTGCAGTTTAGTTACAGTGCAATCAGGCAAACTCACAGTTAGACAAATAAAACTGCCAAGTCATTCACAATACAGTTTACTGCTAACAATCACTCAAGTGTATGATCTGTCCTCCATGGGGTGCTGCAACTCAGGTTAAGCACCTTTCATCTGCAGTATGACCCACAGTGAAATCCATAGGTCAGCTCTTGGTTCTCCACAGCTAAATCCTCAGGAAAGCCTCTGATACTCCAAGATAAATCCACAGCAAAGTATCTGGTAATCCACAGCTAATGCCACAGCTTTTGAATGCTTCTTCTGGTTCTAATTCTTCCAAGACCTTACAATTTCCCTCTCCAGGAGAGGCAACCACATCCGCCAGTTTGGGATTTAAAGCCATAAACAAACTCTACAATAAAAGGAGAAAGCTACTACAAGATAGAGCAAAATCCTTAAAAGGTAAGACACCGCTGATCTCTATAAGTAAAAAGCTAAGAGCTCTCATAAAATCATCCAAAGCTAATTTTGAGAAAAAAATAGCTAAGGACTCTAAAGACAACCATAAAGCATTCTTTAGCTATGTCAGAAACCTAGGAGGAAACTCCCAGATATGCTCAGAATTAGTTCAAAATGATGTGAAGATTACTGATCCTACAGACATTGCCAACATACTGGCTGACAGGTTCAGTGCAAACTTCTCCCCACCCTCCCCGCCTAAAGAAGAGATATCTATACCAAATGATTGTAGCCCCCCAAACATCTCCAACACTCAGGTGAGAACTGCTCTCTCCAAGGCAAAGAACACAGCATCCATGGGACCTGATGGTGTCCCCGGCTGTGTGCTCCATGAACTCAACGAGGAATTAAACCCACAGTTAGGACAGCTGTTTAATCTTAGTCTCACCTCCGGATACATACCCAGGGAGTGGCGCACAGCGACTGTGGTCCCACTCCACAAAGGCGAAGGCCCACCGACCCTGGAAATTACCGTCCCATTAGCTTGACAAGCCTGATCTGCAAAGCCATGGAAAGGATCATAATGGATCTCATAAATAAAGACATAGGGAATCTGCAGACTTTGGATCCAACCCAGTTTGGCTTTATCAAAGGCAGATCATGCCTTTTAAACTTGGTTGACTTTTTTGAAACAGTCACCAAGGCCATTGACGAGGGGAAGGCAGTCCATACAGCCTACCTAGACCTGGCGAAGGCTTTTGATACAATACCCCACTCGGGTATCATTGAAAAACTCATCAACTTAAATGTAAACCCATACATTACAAGATGGGTTGCAAACTGGCTGAGTGACAGAACCCACAGGGTCAGAGTTGCTGGCGCCATGTCAGACTCTAAGCCTGTCACAAGTGGTGTCCCACAGGGCTCAGTCCTGGGCCCACTCTTGTTTGGCATCTACTTTTCTGAAGTACAAGCAAACACAGGAGGGTTATGGCTGACAAAGTTCGCAGATGACTGCAAACTGGCCGTAGTTGAGAACACATCCGACACAGATATCCTTCAGAAGGGTCTCACAGAAACGGATAACTGGTGCCAGAGCCATGGCCTCAAGTTAAATGCCAAAAAATGCATAGTCATACCCTTCGGGAAAAATAAGGTTACCCCTAGCTACCATATAGGTGGCAATCCCCTGAACACAGAAGAAGTTATTAGGGACCTGGGAACCCAGGTTGACAGTAGCCTTTCATTCGACACTCATATTGCTAAAGTAGTTAGGAAGACCTTCTACATTGCCCACCTTATCATGAAGGGATTCACATCTAGATCAAGGGAAGTCATAGTCTCCCTATACTCATCAGACCAATGATCGAGTACAATGCCCCATTCGGAATGTATCTGACCCGACACTTGCAGCAGCTGGAGAGGCCACAAAAGTTCCTCACCAAAAGGATAAAGGGTCTCAAAAATCTGTCTTATGCTGCACGACTGAAAGAACTCCAGTTATATTCTGTAGCGTACCGCTTACTCAGAGGTGACCTATGCCTGACATACAAGGCCATGTCAAACCCAGATTTGATGAATATGCTTCATCTCAAAAAATCTAGATCCCTCAGAGCCACAAGGGCGGGTGACTTAAACCTCGACACGGTTATTAATAGGACGTGCTGGAGGGATAGATTCATCACCCAAAGACTCCCTATGCTGTGGAACAAAATCCCGGTTTATGTGAGGCAGAGCACCTCGCTGGCCTTGTTCAAGAGGAATCTTGACCAATGGATGGGAGATCGCAGATACACCCCAGGGGTTATCTCAGTGTCACTGCTCGACAGAGGCACAGCTAAATAATGGGCATAGTTTCTCCAAACTAAGGGGTGGCGTAAGCCACAAAACTATGGCTAGGCTTATAAATGCCCTCGGGCAGATAGCCTAGTATAAACCTATGAACCTATGAACCTAAGATTCCCATTTACTGGTTGTTACAAAGTTTCACCACCATGATACATGGTATATACATAGTTTGGCTGACGCTAACCATAATGCATGGCATATACACAGTACCTTTTATAATAAAAACAGTGACTATGCCACAATATATTATAGGACAGTATCAGTATTTGGCATAGTTATCATCACCTCACAGCTGATTCTGCAGGATCCCAAAGTTCACGTTTTAGATGTCAAAATCACCCTAAAAAAATGAATTACCACTTCATAGCTAGCTGTAGAACACCATGTCCTATACTGACCTAATAGCTGTATTAATACCTTAGCTGAAATCCCTATTAATCCCAGCACCTTTATATTACTGGACATCTACTGCCTATCAATAAACTGGTTGGCTTACACTGGCAATGCCTGACATGACCATTGTTTCCTTGCTATAGTTACTACTATGCACTGAACTTGAACTCATACTGCATTACAGTACTGCCATTCATTTATGAAGCCAGTGCTTCTAGCAATGTCATACATCCCTGTCAGTACTGCACCTGCACCTCATTGACACCTGCCGATTGTGCCCCCATAACAGCTTACAACTGAGACTGTGGCGCCCCCTCACCCAGCCCTAATTATGGCACTGCTTCCTTGGAATTATACGTGTTAACTCTCTTGTAAAAGCACTTACCATGTTACAGGTGCGTAAATATTCTCAGTCTTATGCATACAAACTTGGCCTGTTGCATATCTCCATGTGATTCATTTTCTGTCATTAAATTACTCTATAAATTAGAGTCTTTTCCCTTAAAATTGCTATACTTCCACTGGAAATATCTCTGTATTTAGGGACTTATCAAAAAACAAACCTTCTTCCATTAATATGTAATTAAGTAATCTGAATTCCACTGACCCTATTGCTAAAGTCACTGCTTGTTTCTTTAACTTCTACTCCCACTTAAATAGTTGTCTGCACCAGACATAACAAGATATTTAAAAATAACCTCTCATGGTTTTATACCCATATGAGTAAAGTATAATGAGAAAGAAATTATTTGTTGCTTATAAGGTGTTTCATTCTGCCCACCATAACTCTACACTTCAAACAGTGGTTTATTTCAGTTAAATAACATTGTGAGTTTTATCGTCTACAGTTTAATGTTCTGCAGTTTTGTTCCCCTGTACAATTAATTGCTAGCTTTAATTTTTCACTCAACATGTGGCTTTGCCTTCCATATGGGTATTTTTTTGAGTTTTTCTGAGAGATGAATGTCAGGAAATTCACATTGAGAGTGTAGCTAATAGAATCTTAACTGTAAACAAAATTGTGTCTGTTTAACTAACACTGTTATTGCAATGGCATAGTAGGGCTGATATCTCAAAAAACAGGAATAAATTATGCATAATATTATTAATAAAATATTTAAATGAACATGAAGTAGCATATGTTTTAAATTCACAGTGAAGTCTGCTTACATAAACTCCTCTTTAAGACTATTCATCTGAGTTGCTAATAAAGGCCCTGTTATTTTGTTAATAAAGACCCTATTATTTCTTCATGAGGTAACTAAGTAACTAAGACAGTAGAAATCAGAACTCATCATAAGCCTCTGTAAAGTGAAACAGCCTACCTTTCCAGGCTGCTATTTAGTTTGCTTCTGTGTAGTTATTTAAGAACAGCCCAGGTGATCTTTCCTGGAGAGAACCAAGAAACAAATAGACACTGTCCTATCATCTGTTGTAGACCTGCTGTACAACCTGTGTCTTTCTAATACAATATAGTTTGTAATGACAAATGTTGCAGTCTGAAGACTTCTCATCAGTGTAGGTCAAAAATGAATGACAGAGGATGAATGTCCAGCAAAAATTTGCACCACAGAAATACACTGCAAGGCATATAGTGTCTGGTTAAGTGACTTGCTCAGACTCAAAATAAAAAGGCAAATGGAGGCTCTGATCTGAGTCACTTCAGTTTGATTTTTTCATGATTAGATGCACAGCCTTTCTAGTCTGAGCCTCTTCTAGGTACTTACCATGTCCTGGAGTATAAATTCCATAATGCTATGGTGAAATTCCACGACTATCCCTTGCAGTGGTGATCTGTATCCTTCAGTCTCTACCCACATCTTTTAACAAAAAGAGCATGTGGGATTGCAGACTGACCAGCAAGGTAAGACCTTTGTTTGAGAACTTATCAGTACCAAACTTTTTGGCGATATCAATAATGATGAAGCTGTACTGAAACTCCTTCACTAAGGGCAGTTGTTCTTCTCCACCACTTGAAAACAATAATGTAATCTTTTTAAGAATGACTGCAAACTAGGAGCCATAGTCGAGTCTCCAAATGATGTGGACATCCTACAAAAGGGCCTCACTGAGACAAATGCCTGGTGTCAGAGACATGGCTTCAAGCTCAATGGCAAAAAGTGCATTGTTATCCCCTTTGGTAAAAACTCTGTACCCATGAACTACCACATAAACGGCAGTCTACTTAATGTTGAATGTGTGATAAGAGACCTTGGGACCCAGGTGGACAGTAGTCTCTCCTTTGATAATCACATCACCACAGTAGTCAGGAAATCCTTCTGTGTGGCACACCTCATCACAAAAGGGTTCTCATCCAGGAAAGAAGAGGTCATTGTTCCCCTCTACTCGGCACTCATTAGACCCAATATAGAGCACTACGCCCCTTTTGGAATGTACCTCACAAGACATCTGCAGCAGCTGGACAGGCCACAGACGTACCTCACAAAGTGGATTACTGGCCTCAAACAGATGCCCTACACTGACCATCTCAAAAAGCTCCAGCTTTACTCTGTAGCATATCGCCTACTCTGAGGAGATCTCTGCCTAACATATAAAGCTATGTTAAACCCAGAGCTGTTGGACATGCTACACTTAAAGAAATCCCAATCCCTCCGAGCTTCATCCTCTACGGACCTAAACCTTGTCACCACAATAGACAGGACATGCTGAAGGGATAGATTCCTGTCCCAGAGACTTCCTATATTCTGGAGCAAGCTACCCATCTATGTCAAACAAAGTTCCTCATTAGCACTCTTCAAGAAAAATCTTGACGAGTGGATGGGAAATAGGAAATAAACCCCGGGGATCACTTCTGTGGCTCTGCTCGACAGGGGCTCAGGAAATTAATTTTCTTGGGTGGTGTAAGCCAGGGAACCTTGTTGGCTAGGCTTACTTAGGCCCTTGGGTCGATAGCCTAGTACCTACCTATGAATAAGATTTGGAAGTGCTGATTTTCATCTGCTTTACATGGAGCAGTGAATCACTCAGCCGCACATTGAAGGTCAGAGTCATATTAGGCCAATAAGAACATAATCTGCAAACGACATTATAGGTTCATAGCTGATTCCTATGCTAATGACTTTAAAGGGCCTTTGTAAGCCCAGCCATGCTTCCCATCTGTATTGGGCAGGTTATGATACCACTCATTTTATAGGGGGTATAACTCGGGCAGGAGTGCTCGGGATTTACATGCTTTTTTCTAATAGAGACAGCACATCAAGGGTAAATTTATGATTACTCATTCACTGATCCAAATTGTGCTTTAATAAGTGCAGGTAGGAACTCTGCTCCACATGGTTGGAAAGTCTGTTCCAGAAAATGGGTAGTCTCTATGACACATATCTGTTTATACAACATGTCTTATTAATGTTAGAGATGAGGTTTAGGCCCCTAGATCAGATGTTTCGGATGTTATTTGTTTTGAGGTTCTGCCACAGGTCCATAAGGACTGGATCAAAGGATCTGCTTTCTGCAGTCTGTTGAAGACTGATTATAAGGACAAGGCTCTGAGGTGGTCGACTTATGATGTGTTTTGTATACCATATATTCCTTTTGTGAGGAGCTTCTGTAGATGCTCCAGTTGTATTTGCCTGGTCAGGTACATAAAGAAGGTAGCATTGTACTTGATGATTGGTCTAATAAGGGCAGTGTACAATAGTACAATATATGTGTATAAAAAATGGCAACTTTATAAACACTACGTCAGACAGAATGCTGTTAAACGCTTTCATTCATGAATTAAACAGAACTTCATCAGAGCGCCGTTTAGTTAAAGAATAAAAGTGCTTAGCAGCACTCTGCCATTTTATATTCATAGTTTGCCTGAGAAGCTTTGTGGCTTTTCTGCTGTTGCTTAGTGGCATTTTCAAAGCAGCATTTTTTGTGGACTACAATGCAACAAAGAATCCTTGAACCTAGATGCCATAGCCATGCTTATAAGTTGTACAACACAGAATGAATTCCTTACAACAGTAGACACACGATGATCAAAGGCCAACTGCCCTTAGTGAAAGAGTTCCAGTACAGTTTTTATCATTCTTAATGCTAAAAGAAAGCATGGCACTGATAAGTAAAATGGTACCATAGATATAATGTTTGGGGTGCTGAAACATTCTGCGGTGGTGAAAAGTCAGATGAGGTCTCAAAATGGTATTAGTTCATTGGTCATTCTGCAATCCCACCTGCACCTTTTGTTAAAACCCGTGGGCAGAGACTGAAGGATCAAGATCACGACTACCAGAAATAGTCATGGAATTTCTCCACAAGATTACTAAGTTCTCAAGTCCCTGTCCACAGGGTTAACTCTAAAGGGTGTATTATCTATGCAGTAATTTCACCAGGGTGGCTGTCTTTCTGAAAAATATTATTATGCATTTTTGGCATTGAGTTTTAAACCATGAATCTGGCACCAGTTATTAGTCTGTGTGAGGCCTTCTTGGAAGATGCTTGTATCTTTGGGGAATCATCTGTGAATTTGATCAGACACTGGCCTTGATGTTGGGCTTGACCTCAAAGAAGTAGATGCCAAAAAGGAGTGGCCCCAGCACCCAGTCCTGGGAGACTCCTCTAGTGGCTGGACTTTTTGCTCAGGTAGACTCCCTCTCCTGACTTCTGCTGTCCTAATGGTGAGCCAACTAGCTATTCAGCAGGTGATATAGGGATTTATAACTAATTTTCTCAGCATGTCTACAATGCCTGAGTGGGGTTGTGATGGCCTCTCTTTACTCCAGGTCAGTAATTAAGGAGCCTCAATTCTCACCATTGACACTGGTGAAAGACAGTCACTAAAAACAGGAGTTAATTTGCACTGTATTTTCAAATGCAGCTGTCTGCATCAAACACAGTTTTCCCCAAGAGCACACAGGGAACATGTTCCACTGGGACTGGACTGTCTGTCTCTCCAGATCCCAAACAAGACTCACTTTGGAGCACTGTGTCCCAGTTACATGTAGCTGACACACCCACACCTGGGTATTTGATTTCAACACACACACACACACACACACACACACACACACACACACACACACACACACACACACACACACACACACACACATACTCTCCTGGGAAAGGCTGGTACAGATTTACTAGCTGTACCCCTTTTGTCCAGACTATGAGGTAACATCACTGCCACCAGTCAATCACTGTCAGGATCTTACAAGAGTATCCAATTATACAGAGTAAAATCAATAGTAACATAAATGGTAGAGTGTAACCAAAACAGCTAGGTTGTTTGGAGTGGCCAAGGTGTCACTTAAATAAGCTTAGATACTCTCAAGACATTAAAAGTATTCTCTAAAAGACCAGCCACAATAAAATGTATAAAACTATTTAATAATAAATAAGAACATAGAAAACATGAGAATACTAAATATCAAAGTACAATAAACATTAGAGTTTCAATCACAGGAGAAATAAAATAACACAGACAGATTCAAACAGATGCAGAAAAACCTCTACTAAACTAATCTCACTGTATTTCCTGACTTTCTAAAGAATAACTGTTCCCTAGCTATCTTAATTAATACAGCAAGGCAAGATAGGATGCTGAGATGCTTGCTTCCATAAGGCAAGATGATGAGCTTCCAACTAACTGAATTGAACTCACTAACTGACATGTGATAACTTTCATAGATTTTTATATCAGGTTCCAAAGAAAACCAAACTAAACAAGATGTGTTGTTGTAGAATGACATCACATTTGATCATGTGACTGTGGTACAATACACATTCAGAGCTTTTCTAATATCTGTTGCAGTATTTGAAAATTATAGATCAAGTTCAAAAAGCTTTACTCTTCCCTTCCAGAATTCTTTGTTTAAACATAAACATTCAATTAGTTATAATAACACTGCTAATACATTTTTAACACAAGCATCTGCACAAGTCAGTATGATAGTCAAATTACACAAAACTATTTACAAATCTCCAGCCAACTATACTGACACATGCCTCACATTCACTGCCCTACTCTCCCTGGCACAGATGGCAATACCTCAGATCGTCACAGGGATACTGAGTCAAATGCTTTGACCAGGTTGAGGTAGATAGTATACATAGCTTTGCCCTTGTCTATTGCTTTGGTGACCTTCTCATAGAAATCCATCAGGTTGAGTAGGCATGATCTACTTTAGAGCACCAAACTGGATACCCTCCCAACCTTGCATTGCTTTGATTTCCTCTTTATTAAAATTATGAAGAATAGACATGATTACATGCAGATTTGGTGGAACCTGACACATATCCTGAACAATTCTGCTTTAATATCAAGATTGTAAAGGCAACTCTCACTACATTTATAGAGAAATTGGATGGAATGCAGCAGTATTGCTGGCACTGTATCCTCTCAAAGAATGTCCTATAGCATACGACAGGGGTCATAGTCATAAATCTTCCCCAAGAATGCTAAACAACTGTAGGCTAGATTAGTCAACTCCTACAACCCCACAAACAACTACAGCAGGCTGAGGAGCTGAATGCAATATGTATTGTTCTTCCTGAATCCAATATTTAGCTATCGGCTGAAGTCTCCTCTGCAGCACTCTTTATAGCCTTTTTAATCATTGCTGAAGAGTGTGATCTTTCTATAGTTCTAGCACATCCTGTGATCCCAGTCATAAAGATGGTGACCATATCCCCACATCCCACATCCCAGAAATCACTAAATGGGTGAGTTAACTATGGTATCTTGAAACAGTTCCATAAAACATTATCATTAGCCATGTTATTCAAATCCAGACTGATGTATTCAGCATCTCTGGCCAGATATTATCAATATGTGTAATCTTACAATTGTAGAGGCTTCTGGCCTCTTGTGACTTCAGCTACAATGATAGAGCCAAAGTCACCAGATATTTCAGGCAGTACCTCCTTATAGAAAGATACATTCATGGGATTAATAAGTTCCTCAAAAGGTTCCTTTCTGCACCTGGCAATGCCCCCTAGATGGGTCAACATATCCTTATTTTAGCTTAAAAAAGTCTCACCAAGGGCCTACTGTCTGCTATAATTATTGCTATAACGTGTAATGCCATTAGTCTTTCTTTGTGGTCTTTCCAAATTCCTATTATACCAAAGTATTTGCTTCTGCAGCTGCTTTCATTGTTTTGGCTTTCAAGTGCCTATTAGCTGAATCAGGAGAGTCCTCTAAAAGCACTTCCTGGAAAACTACCTTCTCCATATGTAAGCCTCCCCCAACACTGGTTTCACGGGTTATTCTGTGGTTACTGACATGAGATATACTAACGAGTTTCTGGCAAAAGGGCATTGCTGTGATCTCAGACACTGCAGCTCATAAGTTGGCCCTGATGGACATAACCCTAAGTCACAAAAAACTATTTTTGAGATAAGAGCTGAACTCCTATTTTTAAGAAACCTCTGCAGAAATTCCCTGAAAACTCTGACTGCATATTTAGGTTTCCTAGGTCTTTCAAGGCGATGCACTTTCAAACAAATCCAGTTCACGTTCAAATGGTGATTACTTTACAGATCTGCCCCTTCTTCAACTGAATATCATTATATGTATGACTTCACGGTTGATGACATGATCATAAAGTCAGTAGTTATCGAAATTTCCGCCAGATGTACTGTGCTACCAAGTATGTCAATGAGCCTTCCCAAATATCCAACTGGATAAAAGTTATTAAAAAAACAAAAGAAAAAAAAACAAAAAAAGTTTAAGTTTACCTTTTATTAAAAAGTCAGAACATAGTGATCTGGGTTCTGGCTGCTTGTTGGGAATACCCATGCTAGAATCAGAGTTGCTTAAGAATAATAGCTAAAGGTGTTAGTTGTGATATTATGATTCTCACTTCACACTGCAGTGGGACTGTAGGGCTCTGACATGTTAGGGGTTTATACACAGTCTGAGGTCAGTGCACCTTAGAGAAAGTCTAAAATAGGTGTGTATTGCCTCTAATTGATCGCTTTTTCTCTGAAATTCAAACACCTTAAAGTGAGAATAATTTCACCACATGGGGAGTGCAGGGGAATTAACACTTACATAAAGTGATTTCTGTATGTGTCACTTGCCTGGAAAATGAAGACCTTAAATTTTTGTTTTAGATGAACGTATGTACTTAAGCTGTCATTTATGAGATTTTGACAAGCTGTTGTGATTCCAGCTTGGATGTATTGATGAGTCCTAGTGGACCCCATCAACATAGTGAACTAAAATGTATGTATTTTAATGCAGACAGAATGGGTGCAAAATTAATCTAAGACCAGGAAACAAAAAATAGAGGATAAAATCAGATGCAATAGTTTTTAACTTGATAAAAAGTTAAAAAGACCAGTTTAAAATGCATTCAACTGACATGCCATTTTTAGATGTATACAAGAAGTATACAGTAAATGATACATTCCTTTGTCAATAGAAAATGTAATGAAAGATTGTAGGCAAATTTCAGGCAAAATGATCCAGCTGAGCCAGAGCATCCAGGACAGAACACACTAACCTGTCACAGGACAGACAGACAGGCAGATGAATGCACCTCTTAACCTGTGCGTGCGTGCCATGCATGCACGCACACACACACACACACACACACACACACACACACACACACACACACACACACACACACACACACACACACACACATGTAGATACACACACACGCACACACACACAAACCCACACAGATGCACACTCTCTAAGATATTCTGGGGAAAACCTTGAACACTCTGGGAGCATATATAGACTCTACAACAGAGCACTTCAACTAGGAAGCAAATCAGAGTATTAAGCCCTTTGAGGCAGTATTGCTAACTGTTGCTCCATTTATCATAGGGATATAGGATCATAGGAGGTTACTAGGCTAATAGCCTTGAGGCCCTTATAAACCCAGCCAAGAGTTTAGTCCATGTTTAGGGCATTTAGAGCATAACATACAGCTACAAAGCAAAGGACAGTGTATGCACCAAAATATCTTTCACCAGCTGATGCCTAATATACTGCTTGTCCCAGAAGCAAGGCAATTGAATTCATAATTGAAGCTGCACTACAAAACACTATGCTGTAGGGAACTGTTGTCATTTGATAAAGGCGAGAGAAAATTAACCCACTGGAACCTTTTCAGATGCAGCTAAGGAAAAGAGGAGAAATGCGTAGTAAAAAACTGTCATTTCACTAGTTAAACAAGTGTGTATTATGCTTAGAAGAAGCAATAAAACATTACTGCTTCTTAAACAGTGATAATTTAACCCATACATATATATATATATATATATATATATATATATATATATATATATATATATATATATATATATATATATATATATAATGGGAAGCCAAGGAGAAGACTATAACATTTATGTTCTCTCTTGTTTTATATCATTCATTGTTTTTAAAATACATTTTCAATAAAAAGATTTAAAAATACAATAAAGTCATAGTTCCATCTACTGGTCTCTGATAGAATTGCGGGCAAAAAGTAACTGGAAAGACAGATGCTTGTAGTGTAAGAAAGTTATAACAAAATACATGTAGACTGTCTGAAATGTGTTTTCATCTGCTTATAAAAGAAAATATTTCTTTATTTGTTTTACCTTTCCTGTCTTGAAAATGCCTAATATGTGTCTTGTAAGTTGTCCAGTCAGTTTCAAATGAGTGTGTTCTCTTTGCAATAAGCATTCCTTCCAGGAGTATGCTTCAAGTAAGTCCATCAATAACAAAATGAATAGACCTCATTTCTGCTCTCACTACTTCCAGTTTCACATCAGCAGGCTTGCTTTATATCTTAGCAATAATCCACTACTGGGTGTGGGTTATCCTGCATTATACACATTCAAGAATGGATTATTGTTATTACACAATGACATTATTTAAGAAAAACATTTTACCAATTAAATGTCATTATTGTTGTTGTGTTGTTCGGCTTTTCCCAGTTAGGGGTCGCCACAGCGGAACTCTGGTCCGCTAATGATTGGCAGTACATTTTTACGTGCCGAGTTGCCAGCTCTGATGCACAACCTTCAACAAAGGTACGCCCATTCACGCATGTCTCCACACAGAAGACACTCTAGCTGAGAATCGAACAGGACAATGTCTTACTGTGAGGCAACAACGCTACTGCAGCACCACCACCGCAGTTTATAAATGGATTTCATTGTGCTTCATCCTTCCTCCTGTAAAGTGTATAGTTGTTTCTGTCATGTTTTTGTTTTTCTTATATGTATACACACACACACACACACACACACACACACACACACACACACACACACACACACACACACACACACACACACACACACACACGAGTCTGCTGTGTATCTTTTTTGTGCATGCAGGATACTTCTCTGTCTATATTTTGTCTTAATGTGGAGATGTTTGTTTCATATTTTTGGCTTGTTCTTCATTAAAAAATATATTGTTTTATGGCATATCTTTGAGGAATGAAGTGACTAACTAACTGGACATGTCTAATACAGGAGTTAAGAGATAGTGAGATAAGCAGTACAGCCACTTGTAGGGGAGCTACCGTCATTGAATTTATGAGATTTTTAAAATTTTTTTTTAAAACATTATATTATTATGCTTCAAAGAACAGTTTATTTACAAAGAAAAGTTTATTTTTTACATTTTAATTTCTCTGCTAGTAGCATGTAGAAAGTGAAGTAGTGAAACTTCTTTTGTGTATCATATCATTTACAATATGCACGCTGCCTGGTTTGTCCAATCTTTGTGCATGCTTTTGAATGTTAATGTTATCTAACTGTATAATTTATATATTTATATTTTTATTTACCTATTTATACATATTTAATTTATTTGTTATCAAGTAAACAAACTAGGCACAAGTGACTCCTTTTAGAGGTGACCTAGAAATACTGCGTAGTTAGGTGACTTAATTGGAATCATACAGTAGGCATATCAAAGCTGATAGAATCGAATCTGTAACTGCTGGGTAAAACTTGTTATTAACTTACAGCTTAATCCTCTACACTAAACTGCTCCCACATATGCTTAAGAGGTGTGTGTGTAGTTATCACAAAGGTACCTGAGAAATTCTAACTCTATTCACTTGATCAGAAGAGTATGTGTCATGAGTGTCCTGATCAAATCCATTACGATATTACTTTGCTTGCCTTGGTTATTACTGGCTAACTCTTCAGTTTCTGATAAGAAAGGTGCACAGCTGTACATTCTGTGTACACACATATGTACATATATGTGTATGTGTGGGTCTGTATCACTTTATCGAACACACTACTTACCGAACACCTCTGTGTCGAACTCTGATAAGCAAAATCTTATTCCGTTGAATGATTGTTTCAGCAAAGTTTTTCCCAGGGGAAAAACAGTTGACCAATCCAGGGACTGCAACAAAAACAGCACTATTTCAAACCCACCCTGGTGGGAGGCAGCACACCCACACCCCCAGTGTGGGGTTCTGTGCCCCCCACCCCCAACTAAATATACGAACTCCGAGATTGCACTACAGTGGGGAAAATGGCAAATCCCCAATGATAGCCAATGTTTTTTCCCCTGGAAAAAAAATTCACAAAACGATCATTTGGCAGAATAAAATTTCACTTAATAAAGTTTGAGGAAGAGGTGTTCAGTAAGTATATGTGTGTGTTGTGTGTGAGTGTATATGCATTGTGGCTGTACGTGTATGTCTCTGTAAACAGCTGTAATAATTACAGCATCAGTCCTCATATTAGGTTTCCTATCTGCCAACAGAAAGATGAAGTTGTAAATATACCACAGTGTTATTGTTTATAAAATAGTTTAGAGCATTACCTTGAAAAAAAATTGGTTCTAAATATTGTTTATTCATAATTTGTTAATGGCATGTTTAAAGTTATAATAAAATAATATTGGCATACTTTTGTGTCTAAAATGTTTCATTTTCCCTACCAGTTAAAAGCTGTTTAAGGCACAACTCATACTGAAGGTAACTTCTCTGTATCTTAGTATGTTACACTCAAACAGCATCTCAAAATGAGTCAATGACCTGTGTCCCATTTGGCATGGGAAATAAAAATGTAAGGAGTTCCCTTACCTAAGACTCAGTAGCAGAATTGTAACTGCTGTTTAGTTTAAAGGTATCAATATGAAATGTCCTAGGAAATGGAATACAACTTGCAGTAGTCATAATATACCTGGAAGTTATTCTCTGGTACTCTTTCATGATAATCGCCCACCTGCAGCAACTGTTCCTTAGTCATCCTGCTCATTTATCTATCTGTGGACTTTCCATTTTTTTCTGTCTTCCATCTATCTATGGTTAATGCACAGTCATACATCCATGGCTTGTAGGATGAACATCCCTCTTTCTATGGTAGGTACGGACATCCATCTTACTGTCATAAATGAAAGGATCAGCCATCCTTATATGGTTGATTTTGTAGTCATTGTTACATCTGTGATTGGCAGTATGGTCACATATTTGAAAATCCAACTATAACCATCTATTTTTTGTGTCTTGATTTTAGTACACATAGGGCTGACATTAATATTATTTTTTATAACAATCATTTTGGAATGATGTCAGCAGTCAGATGCAGTTTTGTTGTGCACCTCTGAAAGCATTAAAATGTGAATACTTTTCCTTGACAACTCCTTCAAGGTTTTCACTTCTCTTGCTGTAAATTATGAACATTATTATTTGGCTAGTATCCATTTTAGTATTTAGTGATAGACATTTTAAAGTGGATGTCATGGATTTTTGGATAACATTTTTGAATTCTCTCATCTAAGTGAAAGTACTTCTACAACATGAAGATTCTAGCTTGCTTTAGCTCCAGTGATAAAGAAGACATGGGAATAAATTGAGTATGCATTGAAGCAAATTAAGAGTATAAATGTCATTAAGAGGCATTTAGAACAAAGAGTGTATCTTAATTGCATGGTTACTATTGTATTGCAAGTCAAGATTCACACATGTTGAATGTATAAAATGACTAAACAAGAGGATTACTCGAGCTTGCTATTGTAGAAGTGGTATCAACAATGTCAAATTCTATTGCGTTTTAGTACTAGATGCTAACCGGTGATTTTGGCAGGCACAGCTATATGAAGAAGACTTCAAAGTGCATTTGTTTAATACACCATCAGGAAGGTACAGATTTCTTCAACAACTCTTTTGCAATTCATCGGCGCTAGAGGTATTCCAAAGTCTTTTGCACAGACAATTGAAGGCTTGGAAAGCATTGTAAAAATAACATTATTTCAAATTAAATAATAAATTAAGAGTAACATGTCTGAAATGTAAATGTCATATTCTAATGTCAGAGAGACTTAAGCTTGCTGGGGAAAAAGTTAGAATAATTATGTAAATACCAAACAAAGCCAGAAGGCAAACAAGCATTGCAGAGATTTCTAGGCATAATGTAGTATCCTGCAAAATTCTTACCTTATATGTTTGTAATAGCTATGCCTCTATGAAAGCAATGTTTAGCCTGGGAATGGAACTTTGAAAAAGAAAGATATTATTAAATGGTCAAGAAACTAGGAACAGAAGCAATATAATGAAATACTACAAAGAAAATAACCCAGTTGTGTTGCAAGTGGATGAACAGTCAAAATGATTGCTATACGAGATATAATCCTATGATAGAACAGACTAGATGCTTATGAATGAAGGGCATTTACAGATGTGCAAAATAGATATGCTCATATAGAAAATGAATTTTTAACAACAGTGTATGGATGTGAGAAAGTCTATGAATATGTCTATAGTAAAGCATGCAGGTGGAAAATGACCACAACCCTTTGTAAAGTATACTCAGAAAGCCTTGAAAAAGGCACCTCCAAGATTACAGCGTATGCTACTTAATCTAGAGAAGTGAGATCTAAAGGTAAAATACACTTCAGGCAAACAACTACACATAGCATATTTACCTGAGAGGGATGAAGAATAGGTGGAAAATGAAGTATGGATATTTTGGGTAACTTATATATTTATTACATTTGTTAACCGGGAAAGTCCGACTGGGGCAGGAGCCCATTTTCAGCGGGGGCCCACGGAGAAAAGCTCCACAGCAATATATTGTAAGACACAGCATTTGTCTTACTTTGCATTTACAAGTCACAGATAAAGGAAAGAAAGTCCAGTAATGTACTTCCATAGAAATGCAGTTATTGAAAGCAGAAGAGTTGGCCTGATTTAAAAAAAATATTTAGTAAATAAATCGAATGAAGTCTTATTTTGCTATCAAGGAAGAGATAAGTTTTGCCCAAGATTTAAAGTTCTATGTTAAGTGAGAAGATAGAGGAATCACACCTGAGAAGAGGGAAGTACATAAAACAGCAAGAGATTTAATACATTTGCCAGGAATGTTGACTTACAGAGCACTAGTCCAGAGCTGATGATGAACATAGTGCAGTTGTAAATTCGAATGATCACTGTTGCAATAGCCATGCCCTCCCTCCAACCCCCTTCTTTCTTTTTTTTTTTTGGTGCGTTTTTTTTATGCAAGGGTGAGGGCATTTATGTTTTGTTGTTCCTATTACAGGCCTTTCATGGCTCAGCCTCCCTCTTTCTACTGGTATGAAAACTCTGAAGGGCTTCATGCCCAAACTTGTCTTTTAGTCAGCTCAGCTCAAGCTGCTTGACAGCTTATGTGCATGGAAGGTGCCCTGAAGCTTTGGAAGTTGGCCAGCTGTTTTATCCTTAACAGGATATAACCCATATAGCCAGGGCTACTACAGCTGTGATCATTCCAACATCTACTGTTATGCCAAGTTGAGCTTATACAACTGTACTTTCAACAAGCATGTGATCTATACAACAGTGTTTACCACCATGTGTGCTAAGAAAGATCCACATATATTGATGCCCTTGCTACTTAAAGATTCCAATATGAGTATGTGTAATCTGTAATGAGACCTGAAGGTGAAAAGGGAAGAAGGTTCATTCCTGCTTCAGGCTGCTTGAGTTGTATCTAACTACTAGAAATGTTAAATGACCGTTCATTCTTTATATGGAAAAAAAGGATACTTT
This sequence comes from Protopterus annectens, assembly GCF_019279795.1. Taxonomy (NCBI): domain Eukaryota; kingdom Metazoa; phylum Chordata; order Ceratodontiformes; family Protopteridae; genus Protopterus; species Protopterus annectens. Next base: position 355,545,092 of record NC_056741.1, read on the forward strand.
CATTTTCTGAGTTATTTGAAAGCACTTCACAAGTCATGACTCGTTTCATGTTTACAACTGTCTCATTTTATACCAAGAATCACCTTACAGCATGTGTCATAATTACAAGCCATTTCAGTCATATCATTTTGAATCACAAGCAATGCTTTTACTTCAATGGACATTTTTTAATACTTTTGCTGCTGTGGACAATGACAGAACACTCCTTTATTTCAGAGATGTAGAAAAACTGAGGGGAGATTTCAAGCCATATTATAATCACCACAATAATCTGTGTAGTATCACAAATCCTCATTTCACAAGCTGAGATTATCTGAGCAATGAGTCATAAGTATTGAGATTTCTCTGACTCCCTTAGCTGTATTTTGATACAGACTACTGGGGGAGCTTTAGTCCATGCCATTCTGTTAAAAGCAAACAAGAAAACAAACAAATAACCCCCCCCACACACAAGACTGCCTTTTTCAGGCAGATTCTGGTACTGGCTTTGTGGATACTGAATTTGTGAATGCAGCATCCTTTTCTCAATCGATAACTTCAAAACTTTATCCAGAGCGTGCTCTTCCAGTTTTCTGTCATAACAATTAACTCCAAACAGCTGAGTTAATTTTGACACATTTCTAATCAATTTCTAATAAATTCAGCACAATGTGTGGTATTTTGTTATGGTGCAGTTAGAAGAGACAACTTAACACACTGCACCCACTTTTAGAGAATAGAAGGGAAAGGGACTCAAAACTGGGGGAGGTTAATGTTGTGTCTTTCGGCTTTTCCCGGTTAGGGGTCGCCACAGCGGAACTCCGGTCCTCTAATGATTGGCAGTAGATTTTTACATGTTGAGTTGCCAGCTCTGATGCACAACCTTCAATGAAGGTACGCCCATTCACGCATGTCTCCACACAGAAGACGCTCTAGCTGAGAATCGAACAGGACAATGTCTTACTGTGAGGCGACAATGCTACTGCAGCAGCACCACCACCGACTGGCGGAGGTTAATAAAGTCTGAAAATTTAAGGTATGCAGTAACTCATAATGCAGGCAATAAACTAAACATCCATAGTAACCAGTAAATGTTATCGCTTATGTGTTGTCTAAAGCATGCCCATCATTATGTTTTCAAAACTGTTGACATTTTAATAATAACAAAACGCAGAAATGAGTCTAAGCCACAACTTTAGAAATTTGTAAAAATGCCATTGCTGCAGCTCTACAAGTAAAATAAATGTGTGTTGCAACGCCATATTACCAAGAACTATTGCTTTAAATATTTTAGTACCTATTTTTCCAAGTCAGATACTGTAAATCCAAACAGCTGAGTTAATTTGCAACGCCGTTAATATGGGCAAGGATTCATAGTCAGTTTGCATAGTCTCTTCTCCTCTCTCACGATTCACTATAGATTGACCCACTTTAGAAAGCAATATACACATACCTCTCAACCTCTTATCACAATAAATCTGGACAAAACCAAAAATAATGAGGGGACAAAGGCCCCAATATAGTGACAGGTTTTAATTATTGCTCTTATAAACTTAACAGCTAGAATAACAGGTTTTCCATTAGTATGCATTTTTCGTGTCTATATGACGCTATCGAATGGACTAAATAGCAAATGCTATTTAGTCGATCTGATAGTGTCGAAATGGTAAAATAGTGAAGTCACGGAACATCTAATTTTTTCCCAGGGAAAAAATTCTGTGGGCCATCTTTGGGACTTTGCCATTTTTTCCACTATGGTGCGATCTCGGAGTTTATATATTTAAGTAGGGGTCCGTGGTGGGCGAATTCCTCCACTTAAATTTGTGTTTAAATTTATTTTTTTTTACGGAGCAGTAAATTTTTTCCCTGGGAAAAAATTCGCTGTTCCGTTTGTTCGATATTTTGTTGTTTCGATATTATCGGTATGATGAAATACCGTTCGCTATTTACATCTTACGATAATATGATATAGACGCCATTTTTCTGAAGGATATGAAGTCTGAAACTCAAATGTATATTATTATCTAATGACTTTAATTTTCACTAATGTGCCTGTAAATCACAAATTTTATGAAGAACGGGCCAAAAATATGAATACAAAATCTGGACATTCTATGACAATCAGAAGAGTTGAGAGGCATGGATGTATATATAGTACACTGCAATCTGATTCTTTACTAGTATGCATAAACACATTTTTTTCTGATGGAATTAGTCTGAACTACTCTGTTATTGCTTACATTTGTGTATTTTTTGTTTGTGAAATGTTTTGTATTTCACCCACGCTGAGCCTAAAATTGGTCATTATTGATCAGTGAACTACCCCTGTAAACAAATATAAATAATTAATTAAATAAATAGTATGAAGTGCACCCTTCTGACTGAAGTGGCAACATGCTAGTAGGGCACAATTCATAGAAATGGGTAGTGCTAAGGGTCTGTGAGGAAACAGTGTGGGAAATGGTGTATGCAAATGATGGTATATAATGCAAATCTAGTTGTGCAAATGACTGCATGACAATATGCAAATGTAAGCTTCTGAGAGCAGGTTACGATTCATAATCATAACTCAGATTAGGCAGACAGCAGGTTACTTGTCACTATAAGAGCAAACAGTACATAGAAACTTTTTGGCATTGCAACATACAAGCATCCTCAGAGCAGCAGCAGTATCTGTAAGCCACCACTGATAACAATAACTGTAGCTGCCTCACACCTGATTGTGTGATATGGCCTGAATGAAAACAGTACAGTCAACAGATTATAACACCAGCTAACTGGCTACTTACTGCCAGGATTTTTTCATGTCAACAAAGATATCATATAGGTCTTGACTGACATGTATATCCCATGCACAGCATCATTAAGATTGCATGAACTTTACATCCAAGAGGGCACTATGGCATACTTCCCAACTGTCCAGAATTTGGAGGAATGCCTCTAATATTTTCTCAAAGCTTCTGAAATTTAAAATTATTTTGAGAAGTTCTAAGTTAAAAGTACCATAATTTAAAAAGTGAGTTTAATTTGGGCCTTTTCCCTAATTATTTTTTGCTCTGTCTGTAACTCTGGACTTACTACATGGATCTTCCAGAAACAAGCCGACGACACATTAAGAATATTCCAGGTGTCAACCTAAAGAATACGCAACAGGCTTTTCAATAAGTTGCAGCCTTTTTTTAATTTCTCCAAGTCTTTTGGGTTTCTAATACCACGACGGGAATGGACCCCATTCCTAAGTCAAAGTACGATTAAAGTTCATGAAATTAATATTGTTTCACTCTTTGATGTCAGCCAAAAGTGCTCTTTACAGCACCCGCTATGTGCCCAGTAATGACTCCTTCTGCAATTCGCACGGTGTTACATGAATTGGTAACATATCGAAATATGATTGTAAATTCTTTTTTATAAGACTAGTTGCTCCTACTACTATTGGGACTGTCTGGGTATCTTTCTTCCACATGGCTCTCGTTTCTTCCTGCAGAGCAAGGTATTTTATGACTTTGTGTCTCTCTGTATGCAAGACACTGTAGTCACTAGGTGTGGTGATTTGAATGATCAATGCTGCTTTTGTCTTCTTTTCTTGGACCACTATATCCAGTTTTCTAGCATCTGTCTTTTAAACTGTTGGTATTGGGTGATCCCATGTGATATAAACTTCATCATCTTCTATGATTTTTTGTGACTCATGTTTCCAGTGTTTTTCAGCCACTTCGATACCATAATGTTTGCACAATCTCCAGTGTAACAGTCTCACCACATTATTATGCCTTTCAGTATACATTCACTCTGCCATTAGTGCGTCGCAACCAGCAACAAGGTGTGTGACTCTTTCCAATTCAGTTTTACAAAACCTGCATATGTCTGTTTTTCCCACATGTTCAATGGACTTTGTAAACCAGCGTGCACGTAGCCCACTATCTTGGGTTGCAATATTAACCTTTCATTTCTTGATGTGAATTAATCTCTCCTTAACCATTCCTGCATTCATTCTTGATCAACATGAGGTTCTTCCAAAAGTTTTCTATACTTGTAACTATATTTATTTTTTTCCACATTTCTTGCCTTCTCATTTGGTCCTTCACCTTATATACTTTCTTTTGTTTTTTGGCAGATTGAATTGCTGCCTGGTTTTTATCCACTTCTGGTTTGATTTCCATTCCTGCTTGACATTGATATGCTTCTGCTAGATTAAGCAGAGAAGTCATCTTAGATTTATCCTCCTCATGTTTCAAAACTTTCACTACATTTACATCTTAAGAGGTCAGTAGATAAGTGTGGAGTCCCATAATTACAGAGCTATACATGTAATCAATTTCAAGGAGGCCCATCCCTCCTTTGGAATGGGGAATATGTAATCTTGGGATACACTGATTTTTATAAATCATTTGGTGAGCATGAAGCGGCCTTCTTGTTTTAATATCTAATCTATCAAACACTTTTTGGGGCCAGTCAGTCACTCCAAAACTGTACGTTAGGACAGGAGGAGCAAATTAATTTATAGCTTGGATCTTGTTCCTAGATTACAATGCTGTTCTCAGGATTAATTTAAGTCTTCTTAAGTATTCCTTACTGAGTTTTATTCACATTTGTTCATGTTTTATTGCTGCTCCTTCATCAATTCCCTAGTATTTATACACTCCCTCTTGCTCAAGTTCTTTTATAGCATATTCTTGTCCTAGACTGATGTTTTCCTGGTGTTGCAGTTTTCCTATTTTAAAGGTTGCTTTTGCACATTTATCAAGACCAAATGACATTCTGATATCATCTGAAAAAGTTTTGAGAACCTACAGCTGTTCTTTCGGTTCCTCATCTGATTAGCTATACAGTTTTAAATCATCAACAATGAGAAGATGAGAAGTCATTAGACTTTGTTGTTTTCTAGGAGCCAAATTGTAGCTATGGCCTAAGCTGTTAAGTAAACAGTTTAATGGATTAATGGCAAGGCAGAATAGCAACGGTGACAGAGAGTCACCCTGGAATATCCCCCTTTGAATTTTTATCCCTGGGATAATAATCTGTTTATTATGGCTTAACTGCAAAGTGGTCTGCCATTGCTTCATGGTTACTGTAATGTAGTCAATCTGTGTACGGTGTGTCTTATACATTTTTAAGCACTCTTTTATCCATGAATGTGGGATACTATCAAATGCTTTTTGTATTCAAACCATGCCATACTTAGATTCTTCCCCTTTTTACAGTTCTCCACTATAACTTTATTTAACAACAAATGATCCTGTGTTCCATATGACTTTCTTTTACTGACCTTTTGTTCAAATGCCATAATTGAGTTTTCTTCTAAATGACTATATACTCTCTCAGTGTCAATTCCCGTGTATAGTTTATACGTTGTCAAAAGGCAAGTTATTGGTCTATAATTTTTAGGGTAGCTTGCAGGTTCACTCTTAAGTAAGAGCATTGTTTTGCCTGTTGTTAGATAGTGTGGTATTTGTTTGGTGTGCGCATATAAATAGTTCTTACTCATGGCTCAATCCTCATGCAAAGATATTAATCTCTGTCTATCCCCGCATCCTCTTCAGACTTCCTCAACCCACTCTCATTTACACCGACTCAAACTAACTACATAAAATCACTCCTTTCCAAGCTTAAACCCTGCTGTCTATCTGCAGACCAACTACCCAACGAATTTCTTAGAATTTCTTCCCCGGAAATTGCCTACCCCATATCTGTCTTGATCAACCACTCCATTGAAGAGCAATATGTCCCCTGTCTCTGGAAAATATCATATATCATCCCCCTCCACAAAGGCAGACCCTCTAAAGAACTAACCAACTACTGTTCCATAGCCGTCATCTCTCTTCTTGCAAAAATTTTAGAAAAATGCATTCACAACCAGCTCTTAAACCCCCTCCTCGATCTCAACCTCCTTTCCTCATCACAACATGGTTTCAGACCAAAACATAGCACTAGCACCGCCCTTCTGTCTTTCACCAACACCATCCAACAGCTCATAAATGAAGGGCAACTCATATCATCCATTTTCCTTGATATGTCAAAAGCCTTTGACACCATATCCCACCAAATTCTTCTTAACAAACTCTCATCACATGGCCTTAGGTCATCAGGACTATCCTGGTTCCATAGCTATCTTTCCAACTGACAGCAAGCTACCAAATGGGAAAATAGCCTTTCCTCCTTACTCCCCATCTCTGTTGGGGTACCACAAGGATCCATACTAGGCTCTCTTCTCTTTACAATTTTTACAAATAACCTCAGCTCTGCAACATAACTGGCCTCCATTGTCCAGTCTGCTGATGATTCCATGCATATATGCTGTGCCCCCACCGTCCAGGAACTAAATGCAGACTTCTTATTTTCAATATATAGAAAAGTACCTCAGAGAACATCAATATATTCTGAACCCAAACAAAACTAAGATAATAGTGAACAACAAAAAACATTCGATGAAGAAACAAACCACTTTCCAGTGAAATCACTGCTCCAATTGTGATAAAAAATGCGTTTATTCAATATTCCAGTTATGAATAAACAGCCACAATAACCATTCAAACTTCAATAAGAACCAATTCATATGGTACAAGTTAAAATAGCAGCTAAT